>NC_072739.1:17662154-17724365 GCF_026930045.1 Uloborus diversus
GCTATTTTGGCTGAATTTGATAAAGGTGCTGCCATCTACTAATAAGTTTCGTAACTAAAACATAATTTTGAGCACTGAAATAATTACCGTGTTACATTTCAGAAGGAATAAAAAATGTTGAACAAAAAATAACAGCGTGTGAAATGCATTAGAAAACAGATCCCACAAATTTTGTTACTTTGAACTAGCTATTTTTGTTTGTTAATCAAGCATTTTTTACATACCTAACCAAAAACAGCAAATATCTACTTTTCTTACACAGTTGACTCTATAATTGTTATTCCAAGATCAAGATAACCATTGCCAATGGCATCAAGTTTTTGATCAAAATTTGTATGAATTAAAAGAAAGAAAAAACGCTTTTGAACTTGGCATGTGTAAAGATAATCTGAAGAGCAATAATCAAAGCAAAATGTTTTCAAGCACCCTGGAAAATATTTTGTAATTTTTAGAAGGGTTGCCCATAAAAGGGGTCCAGATCGGAGATTTGATTTTTTTAATTCGGGGGAGGGGGATTTTGGGAGGATTTCAATTTCAATTTTTTGGGAAATTCTCGTACAGAAGCTCCTTTTTAACATTTTCAGGGTGTACACCATCATTCTTGAGGAGATGGGCATCCCAATAATTCATTCCCTCTTAATGCAAATAACTATTAAAGCTGTTATCCATATTTCCTCCTTAAAAAAATGAAATTGAGTGAGAGGGAATAAGATGAAAGTGGCAAATTAATAAATAATCAGTAAATGTGACTAAATCTGAGAAGTTTATTATTTTTTTTTTTTAATTTTTTCAATTTAATTTGTATTTTGGGAAAAAAATAGAGTAAACTAGTCTGATTACCAAATGATGAAAAATAAATTATTATAAATTAAATGAAATAATTTCATTTGTTTTATTTCTTAAAAAAATCATAATTCTTCATTGTGTTTGTTAATGTTAAATGAATGAACATACGTTTAAAAAAATCCTTGATTGGAATAAATTAAATTGAATTTAAAAATAAAATTCTCCATTTTTGAACTTTTTGTAGAAAATAAGTTTTTTAAAAGTATAAAAATTATGTATTTTACCCTTTCATAAATTTAAATATTAAATTTGGAGCACATCTTCTTTCTATGTTTCAAATTAAAGTCTTTAGGATTTCTGCAAATTTCACTTTTACTGTCAGAACACCCTGTTTCAATAAGCCTCAATGCCAATCCTAATATGGTATTTTATATACATGTAGGTACTGTTATGACCAGCCGCCACTGTCTCTCCAAGAGTAAATTCTGTATGCGCTAGTGATCTCTGCAATATCTTGCAACCGGGAAGAGCCATTGTCATTATAGCCTTAGAGTAACTATTAAAATTATAATCATACAGTTTTAAACTTCCTTCATGAATCAAAATTGTTATTTAGTCAATATAAGTATTTATATATTGAATGCATGAGTAAACATTTTCATTAGATTTTTTTAAAAAAGAAAAAAAGTATAGAACATATTTTATTCAGCAGTGACTTCTAGTTAAAATATTTACCAAGAAATACTGGTTCCTAAATATCATTTTCAGAATTTTTAATTATTATTTGAAAACTTGGTTATTTGAGAAATTATAGGGTCCTCAAGTTTCCTTAACTTAGGAGTCCAGAAATCAGCTGAAAGATAAGATTTGCTTTTTATTTTCAAGATGTAGATCACTTGTTTTTTTTTTTTCATTCTATGATCCTTTCAATTAGTTTGGACTTTTTAAATTGATGTTTTACCTTGGATGTGAAATAAATGAAAAGCATTTTTGTTACATAGATACCTATGAAAAATGGTGGATTCAGCAGGGGAGGGGGGCATTTGTTTTCCTTTTTCTTAACATTCACACTTATTTTACATACATTGATCCTACATGCAATACAACAGACAGCACGGTTATTTGGTGCTCTCAGTAGGGATTCCAATTCCGCGGGATTGACTTGATTTTTCTAAAAATGTAATTTTAATGTCACATAGAAAAAGTTGTGCTTTTTAGAATAACTGCTTTTGTTACTTAAATTAGTAGTTTTTCCGAATTCCGTACACCAATTGCACAGCACTATAAAGTCAGAACACAATTAGCAATTATCGTTTTGCACGCAAAAGTGTGCTCTAAAAAAGTCCAACGCGTCTTAACAAAGCATTGTTCGTATGGAATGAGAAAAGGTTTTTGGTTGCTGAAAAAATAATCCTCTTGATGAAAACACGTGCTGCTCCAGTGCAGTTGGTTTTTCTGAGATTAAATACCTGCGGACATTTAGCAAAAGATCCTCATTCACTTCATCGCCTTACGAAGTCTACTTTTCTTTTCTTATTCTTGGTTTTTGTTTGAGAGCAGCAAATTTTGGAAAAAAAAAAAAACAATGTCTTTTGGATACATGTATTGCTGCATACAATTTAACTTGCGTTGAGAATACCCAAATGACTTCATTAACCCATGTCACTGTGTCAGTGCATTCGATTCATTACAGCAAGGGTTAAGGGCTGCTTGGTTTCACCAAGTTGCTGTCTCAGTAAACTTTTTTGGATAACTTTGCTAATTTTACCTCTCACTTGTGTGTACCATCCTGTGTTTCATTCAAGTTTCGGTTGCCTCTTTTAGAGTTGTGCAGAGCATTGTATAAATAATGCCAGATTTTTTTATTGCTTTCTTTTTTGGAGAAAAGTATTGTACACTTTTTGTAAGTTCACAATTTGAGTGCATTCCTTAAGCTTATAGAAGTGACACAACATTGCATTCAGGCTACTCCAGCGAGTTTTGTAATCAGCAATACACTTTCCCATTTTTTTCTAAAGTGAAATTTCCTGGATTTTAAACTTTAGTGATGATTTTCAAACATGTTTTTAAATTATAAACATTTTCTCAATTGCTGTCCATATGAAAACTGAAACCTCAAATGAGAACACCAATTCATTCTCAGAAAAATACTCTATTTTTATTGTTTTCTTGAATGGTAAATCCACGTTCATCATATAAGACACAGAACTTTTCTCACTCTTCTTGCAGATATACGAGGAAAGTGATCCAAACAGATAATGCTTGTGAAAAAAGTCATTTTTCGATCGACAAAAGTTGGAAAACGTGTGAATGGAAAATGTTGCAGGATTGGAAATCCTACAGGATTTTGCTCTTAATCCCATGGGATTAATCCTGCTAAATAGCATGCAGGATCCCGCGGGATTCAGAATCTTGATTGGAAACTCTAGCTCTCAGCTTCACTGAGATGAGATCTGCCTCCGGCTCGGTTATTCACTATTTCAGACTGAAGAGTTATAACACGAAACAAAACTACAGTCTCTGGATGTGATAACCGGGCTGTTTGGTGCATTGCATGTAGTTCTGTCTTAGCCCTGGCGTAGGGCCGGTAAATTACAACTAAATACATCGACTCTATTATTTTACATTCCCTTATTTATGAAGTTTTTGAAATCCCAAAACGAAGCTTTAAGCTATCGTTCCTCACTTAAAGGGGGGCGGAAGGTCATGACCTCCTATAGATCTGCACCTGAGTGGAATGTCCCTTCATACTTAGAAGCTTGAAGTCCTTTGTGGACTTCAGTAAAAATCTCAGAAGTGAAAAAAATCAACACATGTTAAAAAAAACCACTTTATTAGGAGACATTTTCAAAACATACATATATAACTCCAAATTACGTAGCAATATCTATACATAGAAAGCTGCCTTGAAAATAATATTTGTTGAAAAACTATAATATATACAGTTATAGTAAATGTCAAGACACAAGGAACAATATTTACAAAGATTACAACCGGAATGAGCAGCAGGTATTATATGTTAAATCTTTCCATTGCTAGAATCAGAAACACTCTCACTTAGTAATTTAAGAACATTTGTGGCTTTTATTTCATTTAGAAATTGATAATCAACTAGTCAACTTTTCTTCTTTAATAATTCATCCCCTATTACATCGAGGGAAAATATACAACAATATGTTTTAATACTATATGCAAAAATTTGATTAATTTTCATCAATTCGAAGTTGTAGGATGAAAGTTGTAAAAATTAAAAATATATTTTGAAGTTTGGATTATCTGTTTTTTTTTTTTTTTTTTTCATGCACATGTGATCAGTGCGATACAGTAGATTCTTGATAACTCCAAGCCTTATAATTCAAATACTCCTCAATCTCGAAGTTTTAATTCAGTCCCAAATAATTTAGTGTTTTTAATACTAAGTTGTCTCTATATCTGGAATGTACTCCTTTTAAGTCAAAGTTCTTGCTCGAGTTTTGTTTCTATTTTATGCTTAAAAATGCAACCAAAATAAGAAAATATTTTTTTTTATTGTTTTAATTCATTGTTTCGCTTATCAGTTTGTGTGAGGGGGATAATTTATTTACAATAGTGTTCCTTAATGCAAACAGTGTTGCAGGTTTACGTGATAAGTAGCCAATTGGGCTACTTTTTGCCCTGACTAACAACCTGTTACTGCTAGTTAATCTTTGAGAGACTTAAAATTTTGGCTAAAATTGAAAAAAGTAACCTCTTTCTTCTGGGTGACTCAAATAATTTACTTTAGGACACAAAGACGTTTAAAAGTAATACCAACTGAAATCAAGAGAAAAAAAATTGGTCTTATGACATGCAAACTTAATGGCGCTTTAAGATGCCATAAAATTTTAAGCAGTCAATTATAACTTCCTTTTTGAAATATCTTAGTAAAATTTATTCTCTGTAAAGATATTTTTATATAATACTAATAATTAGTTTTATCCAAACTATAAGAGTCTTAATCTATCCATTATGCACTATTCCTAAAAAAGAAAAAAAAAATTATTCTTGAGCAGGCTGGGAAAGGAACTTCACCGATTACTCGAAGGTTTTAGTCGGTCCCTTGGGACTTAACAGTTATCGAGAGTTGACTGTACTTGGAAAAAGTGTTTGAAGCAGAACTCACCTTGGGGTAAGGGTGATGCACCAAAAGAAAATATTTGTTGAAACCAATTTACATTACATTTGCATTATTTTTACAATAAAAAAACAAATATTTCAGAGAATAACATCCCCTGCATTCTTCCCTATACTACAGCACTGCATATTGTTTTACATCAATCCCATGAAAGGCGTATAAATGGTGCCTTAGTGTATGTATGTAATAAAATGCATAATGATAAATTTTCTTCTTTAAAAATTAAATATATACTTAATTAAAGTTTCCCCCTTCTTAACCAATTCTTGATTAGTATAACATTAATGCTTTCGTCCTTTAACTGACACTTAATCAAAGTTTAGTTGCTGCAAATTAATAAGGTGACTACTCATAGTATAAAAGTTAGTTGAACTGTAAGAGGTTTTATGCATCACATAAAATTTATTTAAATAAAAGAGGGTAAAAATTTAATTTTAAGTAAGGAATGCAGTTAGTAAAAAAGAAAATTGTAGTCTTGTGATATAACTAAAATCTCAGGCACAAATATTCTAATACTTTATCACTATAAATAGTTTAAGAATAGTTTAAAACACAAATTTTACAGAGCAATCAACAAGCTTTGTATAAATAATAAATGTATGCATTAAAATATATTCAGTTGAATGATAAATTTTAAAAATGTTAAATTGTAAACATCATATAGTATTTCTAATACAAAATAAAAAGTTTTTAGCGTGTGCTAATACAGTAAAACCTGTGAAGTTGACCACTCTTGTAAGTTAACCACCTGTCTAAGTTGACCGCTTTTTTCAGGCACGGAATTAGCCCTTATCATATAAATCCACCTCTGTAAGTTGACCACCTGTTTAAGTTGACCACTAAAGTAGTGCACCGCGAGTGGTCAACTTACACAGGTTTCACTGTATTTGTTTCATGTAATTAGCTCCAACTTCAGTAAATTATAAAAGGAGTTATCCAAAACCCCTAAGAGTGGTAACATTCATCCCTTTAACATAAGAAGCGCTTATTCACATAAAAACATCTGAAGAGGAAAATATCTTCTATAAATATATAACTTTAAACTATATAAAACAAGAGTTTCGGACACAACTTAAGCTCATAAAAAATTGCACATAAAATATAGTATAAAATGTCTTTTTGCTTCACAACATGTAAATGATTTAAGAAAAAGGAATAATAAACTATCACATTCTCATTAACAAAATTCAAAAATTGTTCCTGACTTAATAAATGTTCGACATGAAACGTATAAAAGAATAGGAATAATAAAGAAAACACTATAATTACTTTAATATATACCTTTCCTCTTCCTTAAAAAACAGCCACATTTAATTAAATGAGTATTTACATTATAGAATACATAGCCATAATTTAGCTGGTTTACAAGTTTCTGTGCCATTTTTAAAAAAAAATTATTATTGGTGATACTGACACAGCTTTTACATATGTTGTTCTATTGCATAAACTGAAAGCTTGTACAGTAAAACCTGTAAAGTTGACCACCTGTCTAAGTTGACCGCTATTCTCAGGCACAGAATTAGATCTATATCATATAATTCAACCTCTATAAGTTGACCACCTGTTTAAGTTGAGCACCAAAGTAGTGCACCGCAAGTGGTCCACTTATGCAGGTTTCACGGTAGTTATGTGAGAATTTGTGGTAAATGAGAAAAAGTGATACAAAAATACATTGCCTTAGATAACCATGTGCAGTTGCTTTTGCTAACATACAGTTGCATAGTTGTATTATAGTTTTACTGAAAAGTATTTAAATCTTTTGAAGTAAGACATGCACTTGCATTCTGACAAAATATGTTCACTTAACACTCATTTTTTAAAGAGTGCAACCAGGTAATGGGTTTTAGTTGCTCCCCCTCCCCCCCTCCCTAGTGCGGATATCAGAAATCGATTGAAATTATAGTCCCTCTCCCCCTTAAGAAAATAATTTATGATATTTTTGGTCAGATGAGAGTGGAAAAAGAGATTATGGGGCTGTCCCCAGAATTTTTTTTGAAACTGAAGTCCTAAAATTGCAATTTCAAATTATCTTTGGTGTCATTTTTTAGAGCTTCCCTTCTAGGGCCCCTCCCTGCCCCTTCTGGCTATGCCCATTGGTTATAGCAATATGTGTTTTCTTACCTTAATGCAAAAATGGACAGATATAATTAAATTGAACTGCCATTGTGTTTTGTGCATCAATCAATAAAGGGGGAGGGAGGATTTCTCAAAAGCAAGGATTTAAACCTAAACAATATTATTCTGTAAAAGAAGTAAAAATTTGTAACATCAATGCATTAAACAATCATACTATAAACAATATTTTAAAAGAAAAGTTATCCCAAATATCAAGAAAAATATATTGATAAGTAAAATGAAAAATTATAATGAAAGTTTTGTGCTACAATATGATTAAAGTGAAAAAACAACGTAAATAAAGCACAAATTTGAAGAAAAAAAAAGCAAACATTTGTGCTTTATTTACGTTGGTTTTTCACTTTAATCATATTGATAAGTAGCCAAGTGTGGCATCTTTTCTTTCTCTGGTGGCTAATTTTCGATTACACATTTGTGAAAAAAAAAAAAAACCTCTTTACTACAAGGATTGAAAACAGTTAAAAAAACTGTCCATTTTAAAAGGGTTCAGATTTGAACTGAGTCAAATTATTCTGTTTTGGAGAGACATTTTGATTTCCAAATTAAAAAAAAAAAAACACTTGATATAAGATTTTGGAATATCATTCTCTGTCTAGCAGAGAAGTACCCAAATGTTACTATATTGGTCTGGCTCCATTACACTCGAATTTCATTATTCAGACAACATAGTAGCATCCATTATGCAAAACTTTTCTGTTTTTCCAGTGAAACTGATCACTCAAAAAAGTGGTTCTTTTAAGGATTTAACTCATGGGGAGTGGAATTAAAAGTAGCCAAAGCCATGGTATATTATTTCAATATCTGCACATATTTCACTTTTCCAATGAATATGATAGTTGGATTTTGCAACATTGGATTATGAAAAGACATCCAACAAAAGTCAAAAGATTTTGTTGGATGTCTTTTCATCCACAAGCTCCGTTCTTTTGCATCGAAAAAGGGGTTACTTAAATCCCCGAAATAGGTGTATACAGTATTCCTACAAATTTGTGCATTTTTGCGTCGCTTTATGTTCTTTTACTTTTCAATTACAAATATATTTATTAAATTCTTAAACTTACAACTTATAAAGAACATTATTGATCTCTGTAGATTTTCATTAACCTAATTTTTAAAATTTGGCAAACAAGTTCAATATAGAACTTTAGTAAAAAATTTTAAAATGTTCCTCATTTAGTATTTAAAAAAAACACCTTCATTGCTTACACTTTTTGTCAATTTAATCTTAAACATGCGAGCCTGACAAAATCATTTCGACATCACATTCATTCAAACCTTCCTCTTCAACTTTCCACAATAACAATTTAAAAAGTCCTTCAGTTTTAAGTTTAAAATTTGTTACCCTTCAGTGTCCAGCATAAGAGAGATAACCTCCAAGTGTTTAAGATTCTAGGCATACATTGAAGATTAAGTCTTTTTTGCAATTGCACTATATTCTTCGACATCTGACTCGCTTCCTTCTTCCCCCTCAGCATCACTCTCCTCGACAGACACTCGATCGAAGCCTTTGTGGGGATTCAAGAGGCTCCCCAAGTTGAATTTGTCCTGGGGATGGGGTGTGCGGTAACCACCCCACCAACCTTTTAAGTTGCCAAAATATGATTGCTGCAGCTTTCCTGAAAGGGAAAAGAAAATACGAAATGTGTTCAAACAAAACATCAAGTTGAAATTAGTTTTTTATAATGCATATTTTTGTGATTCTGGGTGAATTCTGTATCTATATCCAATGTGAAAAAATAATACAATTTGGTATTAAGTTTCCACCAATTTAAGTTTTAGCAAAACACTCAATTTTTTTTGAATTTTCGGAACAGAATTATTTTTAGTGGTGTCTGCTAAGAAAAAAGGCATAAAACATACTGTCACTTCAGAACAACAGTAGGATATCTTAATGTTTTTACTGGCATTAGATATCTTCTGTTGCTCTGAGGCGACGTTATAACATTATAGCATATTCAACACCAAATAAAATTTGCCTCAAATATACCCTTCATCGTTATTATTAGAGGTGGGGGGGGGGGGGATATAGTGACCCTCTGCTGCACCACTTAAATTATGTTCAATGTTTTTAGCAAAGTTTCATAGATAGATTAGTATGCTGCTTTTAAGGATACTAATAAATAACTGAAATTTTCAATTCAAAGAAGCTCTGATTCCTTCCTAGAGCCTGGGAAGATGGATATCAAAAATCGCAGTTCTGTACTCCTTTGTTTGCAAACCTTTTTTTTATTTTGAAAAATATATATTTTCAAAGTGCAAATCAGTGTAGAACAAAATTAAATCACAAAAGTTCAAAAAAAAAAAAAAAAAAAAATTGCTTACCTCGACGCTTAAGTCTAATAATTACAGTTACGATGACAAGGCATAAAACTGGAATTGCTAAGAAAGCCATGATAATAAGGGAAGTTTCAAATCTCGTAGAATCGTCACTTGAACCAATTGTTTTATTGCTCAACACTTTGTCTTTGTTTATGACTGTACCTGCCATATTACTTGAAAATACAGCTTCATGAGGCTTTAGAATAGCAGTATCAAGAACTTTCTTCGTTGATTTATGATATGCTGGAAAAGAAAACAAGCGTAATATTTATTGAAAATCAAATTCAAATGTCAAAATCAAACATTTTTTTGTTTTTAAAAGAATCAAAGCATTTTGTTAAAGTTCACAATAAATAAATATCTATACATTTATAATGCAGCATCAAAAGGACATGAATAATAAAATATAGGTACCATACTCGCCAGTTTTCAAATTAGTTTTCCCTTTTTTCAGAGAAAAAAGTTTATACAATTACTAGTTATTTTAATAAAAACTGTGGAGTTTTTAAATTCATTAAATTCATCTGTTATCTTAAATCTACAATTATCAATAAAATGCTAAATTTCAGACAATAAAATGTTCAGTATCAAACAATTTAATATTCAAGTCAAATAAAATTCGTTTCTACATATATTTTTGATGAAATATAACTGTTATTTAGGGTTTAGAAGGATAAAAGATTATTTAAAAATGTGAAACACGAAACAAGTCAACTAGCAAAGTTTCTAAGTTGAATAACCTAACTCTGTGGTGTAACTAAGGAACTTCAGCATTGAATGCAAAACTCAAAATGGGCCCCTTCCTCCGTGAAAATCAAGTTCTCAGATATAAATTAAGATTTTTTTTTTGGAAATTTCCTGCATTCTTTCAGACACAAACAATGCATATGGGGGAAAACCGAAGTCACTACCAAGTTAAAATTAGGCAATAGAAAAAAAAAAAGTTATTTATATACATTACATAGAAATTACAGGTTAACCGTGACTAAGCATTAGGTGTCTGGAGCCTTGTTGCATAGAAAAAAACTGTATTAATCAAGGACGCACCCAGAAAGTATTCAAGGAGCAGGCGATTGATTTCAGACACTTAACCCTTTTATGAATTTCCAAACCTCAGCCCCCTAACATCATTGAAGATCATCTCAAATTAAGTTTTTCTTCCTTTTTTTAAACTTCCATTTCTAAAAAAATCAGGGGGGGGGGGAATTCCATCTAATATATTCTAAAATTGAGTTTTTGGAACTATGAAAAACTTCTTGTACAAAGTTCTGATCCCTACCACTGAAGTGTTAAGAGATTTGATACAATTGCATTTTTAAAACTACAATTCTGAAAAAATTCGGAGGCAGAGCACTCTTTTTCCCAACATTATTGAAGATAGTCTAAAATTCCGTTTTTAGACCTCCAGTATTGAAAATATGCCGAGAAAAAGTTCCAGCACCTCAGCTCAAGGAGGGGGGCGATCACCCCATCGCCCCTCCCTTGTATCCGCTCTTAGTATCAAATTGCACTAAAAATTCCAGACATTATAAAAAACATGCACTGTAAAAGCACTTTTTTTTCACAAGGCTTTAATTCTCACGAGCCTGTCAAAATTGCAAAAATTAAAACATCGTAATTTTGTTTTTTCCTCAAGCAGAATTTTTTAGCCAAAATTTAATGATTTATTACACAGTTACTTAATAAGAAACAAATACAAAATTTTCTTTAATATACCATACAACTATTTCTTGAATCTAAAACAATAATACAACTAAGTAATAGAATGTTTTTTGAAGTGCATCATGCAAAAGGAGTTCTATTTGACACTTTCAGGATTTTTCAATTTTCAGTTCTGTTCATATTATTTTGATGAAATTTTCAGCTCACAAAATTACCAATGTCTCCCTTTTTGTGAAATTATGTCTCACAAATAAAAAAAAAGGACTTTTACAGTATACTATGAAAAAATCATGCAAATTGAATATGAAAAAAAATAATAATAATAAAACTCTTTTTGGAGAACCATTTAAATCAAGGTACTTTGTTATTAGTTATGATTAAAAGTAACACATGTACTAAACTTTCAAATTCCTTTTATTACTTTTTATATGAAAACTGTTGCTATGAGATAAGGTATATCCTGAGCTTAAAGACATACAGGTTGATATTAGGGCATATTTTGAGCATAAAAAGAGCTCTTATCAGTCTGAAAATACATCTAGAATTTTAAAACTTGTACACACATATACATTATGCACATATATAAATTTAAAAAGTTTTGTATTCAATCTTTCCTATCTTGTCTGTCCCGTTCAAAATTTAATTTCACAAATTTTTCATGCAATATCTTTAAATTCACTAAATGAAAAGCTAGTTCACAATTTTTTTTCTACTGTAATGTCAAATCAAAAAGTTCATCATATTTTTACTCTTTTCTGCTTAAAATGCTAACAAATAATAGATTCTTGAATTATTACATACACTAGAAAGTTGCCCGCAGGGCTGCGGAGTCGGAAGGAAAATGGCTGACTCCGACCCCGACTCCAGATGTTTTTGATTTTTTTAATTGTATTTTTTCAGCTCCCTCTCTCCCTTCAGGGGAAGGGGGGAAACCTCTAAACAGAGATTGAAATATTGATTCCTTTTCATGAAAATTTCGCATTTTGTTTTTTATTGTAAACCCAAGACGCATACAACGTTAGAAATTCAATTTAAAAATCAAATTTGCCAACAGTTACGAGTTAAGAAGTGAGATGACTTAAAAATCCCTTTTAAAAAATTTGAAAAGGATTATCTGCAATTTGCCCCCCTTTAATGTTTAACAAATAGATATTGATCAAATCGTGTGCTTTCAATTTTTGAAAGCTGTAACTTGAGAGAAAAAAAGCTTTTTTTTTTCAAAATCCAAGTTCTTGAGAGGGGGTGGTTTTCCCTGGGTGACATCCATCAGGTAGATGACCCCCAAAGTTAATTTCAGAGTTTATAAATACTTTAATTCTGAAAATTTTCGCGAATATATTTTAAATTATATTTCATCAATCAAATTTCAACGAAAATAGGGCACATATATATCAGGAGCTAATTTTACACAAAATGCGGCCGGAATACAAATTTGTACGAATAGCTTTTACTATACCTATATTTCTTGTTCGCTAAATTTTTAATTTAAATTTTATTGTCTGCTTTAGAATTAACCTTAATATTAAGATTAGCTGCAATTATTGAGTGTTGCAATCAAGAAATCATTTACACTTATTTCGTTCCATACTTTTTAGTGAGAACCAAGCTTATAGAAATAGTCTTAATAAAGAAAAAAACATTAGATTATTTTTCATCGGATCTTTTGGATTCGTGCTTTCGCGCCAGAACGTTTTTGAATTTGTCAATCACCCTTAAACGTTTCAACCTTAGCTACGGGCCCCGACTTATTAATTTGTTACGTTTCTTTCGCTATTTTATAACTGAGATCGAACAAAACACTATATTTCTATTTTTATTTGAAAGTGATTACTTGAAAATGTTAGGCAACAAAACCGTTTGCTGACAGTTGCTATTAGTTAAGTTAAAAAGCAAGCAAACTAGAGGACGGCTACAGTAAGTTCGGTAAGCATTCAGGTTAGCTGATTGCCATAATGGCAGTTATTTTCTCATTAGTATCTTTTTATACATGTAATTGAACCAATTGGTAGTCAGATTTTAAAAAATGCAAGGAGTGTCAGTGAAAAGGAAAGAAAAAAAGAAACCCGGAGTCGGAGTCGGCAAGTTTTCTAACAACTCCGACTCCTTTACCCCAAAATCAGTCCGACTCCGACTCCACAGCCCTGGTTGCCCGTCAAGCTATAACGGGTAAAAATTGCTTCTACATTTGAACAAAGCCATTGATATTTTGATAGTTGAAATTGTAACCCTAACTCCAGTGGATTAACCCTAAACTCCAGTAGGTAGCATTTATTGTTGACCATCTTTTTGTTTCTTCATTCTCCTGAAATGACAGTCTTACCAGTAAAACTGTCAAGTTGCCGGATCGAGTTCAGCGTTGTCACAATAAAGCCTTTCCCTGCATGTTGAACATTACCAAAACAAATTATCATGCCGTGGCGCGAGTTTCATTGTTGAAATACGCGCGTTACTCGATCATCGGCTATTATTTATATGAGGATTACCATTTTTCCATACATGCAACAAAATTGTGAAAAGGCCTTTCCCATTCTAAACAGATTCATTTCTTACCTCGTATAAATTTCCATATCAAATTGGGTCCTATTTCACAAACAAAAGCTTCATCACCATCCGGTAGAACTGCAATATCATGAGGACGTGAGAATGTCTAAAAATGGAAAGGGAAAACAATTATTAAAAGATTTTTTAAGATTTCTTTTGCTCATTCTTTTAAAGTTGAGCAAACAAAAATGCACTAAAAGCTATGAGTGCTTAAAATCTAAGATCAGCCAAACTTCTTCCGAGGAATTCAACCAGATTATTGCCTTCCAGGGGATAAGTTTACATATTTTCTCTTTCTTCTAAGCAACATTATCAATAATTTCCACCTAACTAGACAGGGGTTGGATAACAATCCCGGGAATGAGTGAATGCTTTGAATAGCCAATTCCTCATGAATATTGATTTTTACCCCCCCCCCCGACCTTTTCCCACCAGTCCTAAAGAATAGAGTCACTGAAAAGAGCTTATCTTTCAATAGAAACCAAGGAAAAGTAAAAATTGCAACCATTGCATTTTAGCTCTTTCTCTTGTCAAAATTAAACTATTAATCTGTAAACTAAATTATAAAACTGTCCCCCTCAATGCTTTCGACCACTAAAAGAGCAACGATAAAAAATGAAAGCAGAAATTTTCTCAGACATTTGGTAGTCAAGTGATTAGTTTTGCGACTAGAAATCAAACAAGCAAATAAGAGGACAATAATGTCAAAAAAGGCTGGCTAAAACTTTGAGATAAGCAGAGTGGACTTTAGGCTAATTAATAAACCCCATTACACATTATTTACAATAATTTCGGACCATCTAAAAGCTTTAACATAAGTGGAAAACTGAGTTGAAAGCAGTGTTGTAGTATCATGAGTTGACTGTATATTGTAAAAATTACTCTTAAAAATAAATAGAGAAAGAAAAAGAATACTAAATAAAAAATGTGAGGTTATTTTGGACATTGATTTAAAATTTTGAATCCTGAAGAAAAGTAAATTTTATCATAAGATACAAGTTTAAAAAATTAATATCATCGTAAAATAGGCTTAAAAATAAAACAAAATAAATTTGTACATAAGTAAAATATTCTACCTGAAAAATTAAAATGTGCTAAAAGCCAAAAAGAGTCAACTGATGCACAGATCAGAAAAAAAATTAAATACAAATAATAGCTGCATTTTCGTGGTTTTCACTCACTTGTAGTAAAATTTCAGATTTTTTTTTGGATAATTGCAAATTTTAAAGGTCATATCACCTGTAAGATTTTGAATGATACTTTTAGTTTTTTGAAGGGGAAGAAAAAATAAAAGACTGAAGCATTAACAATCATTTACTGAAGAACAAGAATAATATTGATATTTAATGCACAAATAAGAATTTAATGGCAATACATCTAAAATAAAAATAATTTTGGGAAAAGGCACTTTTTTTTTTTTTGCCTAAGTCCAATTTTTAATAATGAAAAGAAATAATAAAAGAATATTTCATAAGACACTTTTTGTGACACCAAATCTAGGCAATTAATAAATTGGCACTGCATATTCAGCGTTGCCATATTATTTTGGAAAAAAAATTCCCTGTATTTTCCCTGTATGAAAATGACACATTACAAACGAGCGAAGACCGATGTTTCAAAAAGAAAATTAATATCTCGATAATTTCCCCACAGGAAATAAAATCAAAACAATAAATATTTTAATATATAAATAAGGGGAAATAAATAAGAATTTGTAATAACTGAAATAATAACATGGTGATTGAATATATTTAACTTTTTATCCAAGGTAAAAAAAAAGTCTTCTCTTAACCATTCATTACTTGGACCTAAAACTGTAAAAGTCAAGCAGAACCATGAATATTGACGACTAATTTCATACACATTAAATGAAATTATCATGAAATTTAAGATACATGGTGAATAAAACAATAAAAAGATTGTTTTTATGATCAACATTTTAATATTGACTTTAAAAAAAAAAGAAGTAAAATTACTACAGTGCAGAACCTTTTATCCGGGAACCAAAAAACCGGGAAACCAGAAAACCGGCAACCTTTTGCCGATTTTCCCCGCCATTTTTAAAAAATGCGCATTTTCGGCAATTTTTGAAAAGTTAAGCATTTTTTTTTTTTTGAAATACCTAAAAGAGTATGAGCGATTTCTTAATAACTACCATATTACTCATCTATAATTCGGCAAAATGATTACAAAAACGAACTTCAGAGGGTTATCCTTAACGAGGGGCAACATTTCCGAAATATTTTCTTGAATTAAAAAGTACACTCGTAAGTCTGAAATTTTCGAGTTTTATTCCAACTGAATACTAAAGAAATGAATATTGTCACATTCTAATGCAATATTTTATTGAATAGTCTGTAATTAATGCCGTTTAGAGCGTAAGTGACGTCGAAAAGGTGCGGGAAACACCGAAAACCAGATTTGCGAATTTTTTGTATAGTTGATTGTGGAATATAGAAATCGTTAAACGCATGACTCATAAATCAAATTTCTATTACTTAATGCAAAAGCAATAGTTATGAATAACTACCGTAATCGCAAACAACAAACCTTTACAAAAAAAAAAAAAAAAAAAAACGCTTCCCTGAAAACAAATTCTTTTATACATTATAGTAGAAAAATTGCACATTTATGTTCAAAAACTCGTTTCTTGCCCTTCCCTTCATTTTCTTTTGTTTTAAAACATGGAAAGTGGTTCCAGACCCCCCCCCCCCTTTTCAAAATGAATGTTACGGTCCCAGGTCTTATGGATAACTTTCAATAATAAGCTTTTCTGAACTGTTTTCTTCTTATTTTAATATGTATTACTATTTAGTATAGTAATTTACGTCTCATAAACAAACGGCCAATAACGCTTTTTAGCGATCCAGAAAACCGGGAAATTCAGATATCCGGGACAGCGATGGTCCCGAACTTCCCGGATAATTGGTTCTCTACTGTATTTTTTATTTTACTTATTTCGAAGCTTCATTAATATTACCAATACTATTATTACTATTTATTTATGTTTTGGTAGTTTATATATTTGGACATTGACTTTTGCAACTTTAAATTTAAAAAAAAAAAAAAACAGTTATTTCCAGGTTTTTGAGGAAAATTTCAAAATTCCCTGGATTTTCCCTGTTTTTTCTCTTTTTTTTTTTTTTTTTGGTTTTTGAATTCTCTGTGCTTTTCCTGTTTCATCAGGTTTCCTGAGGCGTGGCAACCCTGAAATTCTTTCTGATGAATTTAGGTATTCAACCAATTTTTAAATGATCAAATAATATTTCTATGAGTCATGTGCATTGATATATAAAATAATTATAAATGATATGATGGAGCAGTAACTTGTTTCTGTATACTTCAAAGCAGTTGGCAACATTTTTTTTTCAACAATAAAAAATGCTGCACATATTACAAAACAATAAAATGGAAACAAAAGGAAATTACATCAGTGATTCAGCATTTAACTTTAAGGCGGTTGAAAGTTTGAGGCATTGAAAACTAAACACATGGATTTAAAGTAAATATGAGACAAAACAAATATAGTCGGTTAATATGTTGCAAAATCAAGAGGTTGATTTCAAAACTAAATACACATCATTACTGCAATTATCTTCAATCAAAACTTTGCTATTTGCAACTAACACTTTTATTTTCTAATGAACAATATAACAGTCAACTTAAATGTTGTTTAAAATCTATAACTATTCAATGAAAATACTAATTTAAAACATAATACAGTTGGCTCTCTGTTAAATGACGCTCTATTTAATGATGGCTTTTCACGGTCCCAAATGGTCCACTGTAGTGTTAAAAGCATTCTATTTAAGGATGCATTCTACTTAAGGACGATTTTTCGCGATCCCTTGAAAGTTGTTAAACAAAGAGCCAACCTTAATAAAATGTCAGCAAAAAGTAAGTCAAAGAAATCCATCCATTCATTTTCTTTATACACCAATCAGTTGCTCCCCTTCACCTCAAACACACACAGATGACTCAGAGATAAAATATATTGACAACTAGTGATACCCGCACGTACCGCTAGTATATTAAATGGTCATTTCGTTTGCCTGTATATTTACAGTTAATGTCTACTATGCATTAAGTTTTTTTTTTTTTTCAAGATCTCTTCATATTTTTGGCAGATTCGAAAAACTTAGCGTGTAGCATTTAACAAAAACAACCTTTAAAATATTTTAAATGAGGAAAGAAAATTTCCTTCCTTGCTTAAAAGGCAGGATATTTTTCCAAAATTAAACACTATAGCAAGAAGGTTGTAATAGCAATATTTTAATAATTTACTGAATGTAATTCCATACAAACTAAAAATAAAAGCAGACAACTTTTTCTAAACAATTAAAAGTATTTTAATTTAAATCCTTTACAATAAAAGAAAAGGATTCATCGTCAAAATAAGCACATTTTTTAAAATGTTGAAAAAAAAAAAGTAACAAAACAATCAAAGGGTTTAAAAGACATAACCATGCTAACATACAAAAGTTTGTTTCTGTTTAAAAAATAATTTGCATTTATCTTTAATTTTTGATTTTATTCTGGAGCAAAATCATTTAGCGAGCTTAATCATCCAAAGCTTGCTTAAGGTAAGCATTGGATGTTGGTTTTCTCTAAACGATTCCTACCGCTCTCCTAATGCTCGTAGAAACTTCAAACAAACTTCATCTTAGGCAGAAAATTCCAAGTTTTCAAACGACTTGTAACTTAAAAAATGTGCATGAAATATTTCTCCCCCATATTATCAAATTTATGTGAAAAATGGGCTTAAAAAGTAGTAACAGAAAAAGAACAAAATCAAATTTTCTGAAAATCCCTTTGAGGTGCTATGCTATAAAGTACTTTTGTATCAAGTTTCATGAAAATCAGCAGAATGGTCAAAGCGCAATGCGCATCACAGAGATCCAGACATTCAGCCTTTTAGTTTTATTATTAGTAAAGAAGATACTACACTTACACTTATAGATAGTTCTGCGCTTACACCACTCATAGGTGCAAACACATTCAAAAGCTTCTGGTCTGTGATGTTAAAGATAAATGCCCGCACTTGGTGGTCTTTATAAACAGCTTCACCACAAACAGCCAAAAGTAGTCCTATAATATCAGGAGAAAATGACTTTAGTTATTTGGCAACATTTCGCCTAAAAATTAAAAAAAAAAGAAAAGAAAATTGGTACAAAAAAAAAAAAGTTTTTCTTCACAGCCAATAAAATTGGGTTTTCGTAAAAAAAACAAGAGATAAAATGATCTTATTTGGCAGCTGCTCAGTGCAGAATTATTATTAAAATTTTACAAACCAAATTTAGGCAGTACAATAAGAAATAACAAATAATTGCACAAAATAGCAGATTACTGCAGACACGTGTTTCAGAGTTTCAAGGAGCCACTTTTTCAATGCAAAAAATGCTCATTTATTTTGCATTGAAAAAGGGGTTCCTTGTAACCCTGAAACACATATTTGCAGAAATCTGCAAATTTTGTGCACACACAATTGCATTTTGTTACTTCTAATTTAACTTTTCAAGCACAAAGGCATTTGCTCAACTTCAAACGCTATACATTAATTTTTTAACTTTGACTTTACAAAGGATATTAAACTAAATGTCAACATAATGAATAATACCTTTCTTTGGAGCATATGCAATCGAGTACAAAGTCCCTCCAAATTCTTCTCTCTGTATCTGAAAGCGAAATCGACCAGTCACCATGGCGAAACACTGAATTCTGCCATTTTCTCGATCAGCCACACATACCAAGTTACGGTCTTCAAGCAGCACTACTTTATGCGGTATTCTAAAACTACCAACGGGCGGTATTTCTACAATACAAAAAAGAACATTCTAAAATTTGACAGTTTATCACAAATCAGGAATAAGATTTCAAATTAATAGCTGCTATGCATTGTATGATTCATTTCCTTGCAAAAATTATACATAATTCTTAACATTTCAAAATTGAACAGTACAACAAAAATTCCTTTACTAAAATATTAACTTAATTTACTAATAAATAAATTAATAAAATGTGTAATCACTTAAAGAATTCTGTACCTATGCTACTCTCCCAAGCAAGCACAGCATGTGTCAATATTTTGTATTACTATTTTCTTAAAGGATCATTTATTTGAGCACTACTGTTTGTTGTTACAAACAGGGTTTGCTATACATATCAGTTGACATACATCTGGTATTTATTTTTGGAGCTACTATATTTGCAGTAGGAAAATTCTGTTTATTAATATTATTCATTTATTACTAAAAATTATTATTATTAAAAAGCACTAAAACTTTATAATATACTAGTGAAAATACCCGGCGTTGCATGGGTCAGTAATAATTAAGAGAAAAAATTGTTACTTGCTTTTGTTTTCTGTTTTAAGTGAAAGAATTTAAAACACATCTTTTTGACGTGATTAAAAATCGAGTTCTTCTTTACCCATAAAACTAAAATAGCAATAAGTATAAAGAACAAAATAGTATTGATTTAGAAACGAAAGCACTATATTTAAGCATATACAAATTTCCAAAACATGAAATTAATCTTCTCATGTTTAAAAAGATTAATCTGTTGATACTTTTTTTTTAACATGGAGTCTAAAACCTTCTCTGTATGGCTAATGAAGTACGAAGTTATTTAAAAAAAGTAGCTGCGCTCATAATCCCCTTATACTTGCTTTAGCTATTTTGGGAAATTTCAATCATTGTGGGCTCTTGGTGCGATTTTACCGAATCTGCGAGAGTCGTTTTGGGGTACCTTCGATGATTCTCCCCCCTTCTTTCCTTCCTTTGTAAAACGATATGATATTAATTTTCGTTACAGAGATATCGTCGCCAGATTCTGAGATACTTTGGTCACCATAAAATGGCGCTAAACTGTTTCATCCGAAATGTTTCCAAAATAAGTAGTAAAATCTGGTGATTGTTTGAAATTGTGCAAAAAGGAAAATTAATGGAAGTTTTTGTGCTGTTTATGGATTTGCCTAATTTAGTTGCTGGATTATTTAACACAGTAAAAAAAGTCTTTTGAAAATTCTTTGATTGGCGATATTTTGTTCACATGGTGAAAGCTGAGAAACATTATGACGTAGTCTTCGGCTTCAAAAACAGCGACGTTGAAAAAACTGCCAAATGCATCAGCTACGGAAATCTTTCTGCCAAAATTTTGGCGATCTGCTGGTTGATTGGATAATGAGTAAGCGTTCAATCAGCATAAATAATAATAAAAACCATTAATTACATTAAAGTTCCCTTTAAGTGGAAAATGATCAGCGAAATCATGTATTATTTGCCAATCTTGTGCAAAAATCTTACTTCAAGATTAGACTTGAGAAAAGCCTTGAACAGTCACGAAAAGCAAAGATAGTCAACAATACAACAATTGCCGCTATCGACAGGGAGTTGAGATGATACACTAAATACTGTATTGAGTTGAGGAAAGCCTTCGAACGTGGAACTAAAAAGCTCATAACTCGTTTTTTATTCTACTTAGAAATTTCGAACAGGTGCCATCTTCAGCAGAAAAATCAGAGCTTTCGATGGACATATAATGTAAATATGTGCAAGTATTTTTTCATCCCAATATTAGAGAATTTATACAAAAATCGTGTTTTATTGCCACCCTAAGGGGGTTTTGCCCCCCATAACGCGACGAAAACTACCCTATGTGTTATTCTGATGCATAAGCTATATTATTGTGAAGTTTTATGAAAATCCGCTCAGTAGTTTTTGCGTGAAAGAGTAACAAACATCCATACATCCATACAGACAAACTTTTGCATATATAATAGTAGTAAGATTTTTTAAAACATTAATCTAATAATATTTTACTGTTTTTTATTGAAATAAAACTATTAGTAATGTAATAATTTTAAAATAAATAAATATTGTCAGGTTAAAAATTAAAAAGTTTGTTTAAAAAAAAAACTCAATGTCTGACACATTATTTTAATTTCTGATCTACATAATTTTGTAAAAGTAGCTAACATAATTTAAAATAAATAAAGCATCTAATGCAACAGAAACAAACAATTAAAATTAATAAGAATTTAAAGTAATTAACTTCTTTTATTTTTAAAACTCTAAAATTTAAACATTTTACAAATGATTGTACAGATTATTCATACTTAAATGCTATTCAAAATAAATTTTTTTATAGGGATTATCATCGATTATTAATTAAAAAAAGTTTTATTTCAGTCTGCATTATATTAATGATAAGGGAAAATAAACAGCACTGATTGAAGCATTCAATTACTACTTAAAAATTTAGTTTGTGTAGATTGAAGATATCAGATATGTATACCAAAATATTGGATATTTTCGATATTTGGATGAATATCATATTTTCAAATCCTAGTTATAAACATTAGATTTATCGAAATACATATTGATAAATGCAGTAGTATCTCCTTTAAAGGACGCCTCTATTTAAAGTACACTATTTCTGGTCTCAATCCCTTTGAATAGGGACCTCCATGCCTGTACTTGCCTCTGATTAAGGACACACCATTCAAAGGACAGTAAAAGAAAAATTAAAATAATATATGTCAAAATTTATAACAAAATTTGAGTTTACTGGAATTTAAGGTTCACTTTTGTCTAAAAACTAATGGGTGAAAGTTTAACATTAACGGATACTAAGAAGCAAATACATACATTCTGATTGATATGAATCCAATTCTTGCTGAAATTTACAAGCATGCTTTTCCTTCTCAGCATTTGATTCGATATAGGCTCACAGCTGCCAGATAGTGACAAGCCACGAGAATTAACTTTGAACAGAAAACTTGAAATGTGAACACTAATTGTAATTTGAATTGTATTATATTGAAAATTAAGTTGACATCAAAAACTCCATGCGACAAATTACCTCAAAATAATTTCCCTAAGTTACAAAACTTATAGAACCATTACCATTTTTTTTAATTTTAATCTTAAAAGGAATAAATATTGAAATTTGAATAATTCCGATTTTAATTTAGTACATAAAACACTCTCGACATTATTCTTAAATGTCAATAGTTTACATTTATTACAAAGCTATACTAAATTGATATTATGCATGAAAAATAAAATCACAAATACCTCCAAAAAAAGGACAAAATATTCAGACCCTTTAGGGTCCCTTACTGAGAGGTTGTACTGTATCACAGAATTAGCAATCGATGTAAAAGGTGTAATTATTAAAAATATGAGAAAGAAATATAGATGTCAATAGACAAAAGTTAACTTTTGATGTATCTTTTCAGAACAACATGTAACAGGAGGAAAGAAAAAAAAGAGAAAACAACAATTATTTTCACCATAATAAGATGAACTAACTTTATATAAGAACAATTTAAAACTAGAAGAGAAACACTTACTTTCAATTGCATTGTCTTGTTTACCCCATTGACTTATAAATTTACCCTCCGGAGAAAATCTTACAATTCTTGAATTGCAGTAACTATAAACAGAACAATTTAAAAATAAATTATTCATTCTATCCAGACATTTAATAACAGTCTTTAATTGCTAACTGCAAAACAGTGCTGAAAGTTGCAAAATTTTTCAAGATAGAAAAATTTGAAATAAGAAGGGGGTATGTTTTAAACTGAATTTTTGAGTAAATAAAAGGATTGAACACAGAACTTCATATTTATTTAATGCCAAAAATGTTTCAAATTGAAAGTAACACACAAATAAAAGTACTATAAGTAAGTCATCCTACTTTATTATTATTTTTTTTTATTGCTAGTGAGATAATGATTAGTAGTCTAATATGATTATATAATACAAATTAAATAAAAAAGCTTATTTGTCTAAATTTTCCCTACATTTAACTCATTCACTAATTTAATTATTTTTTACTTTTATCTTGCTCCATCATAAAAGGCGGAAATAGTCGAAATACAGGAAGCTTTTAGCAATCTTCTAAAATCAGTCATCACGAACATATTCGAGAACAAGATAGTTACTGGTAACATTTAATATGTTTTTAAAGAGTCATTAAAAACTTTTAAAAATCTTACCCATCAGCAACATATATTTCACCATTTTTGCTTACAGCTGCACTTGTTGGTTTGCAAAAATGAGAGTTATCATTCCCAGGAATAAATGCTTCACCTAGAGTGATAGTTGGACTCTTAGCCCCATCAGCAAACTTGAAAACCTAAAAGTAAAATATCTCTATTCAAACAAGATGTTTTTGTAAAATTTAAAGTTCCACCTATTGTGTGACTGTAGAATTTGAGTAGATTTTACAAAACGCAAAATTTAGTAACCACACTTTCTTCATTTACTAACCATATTTGGTTCCATCACTATTTTTTTCCTTATCACGGTTTGCTTTGTGGTAAGAACTGCATGGGGAAATTGCACTTCCCTTTTAGCTGCAAAATGAACTTGGCATTGTCCAGCATGCAAAAAACATTGAATTTCCCCGGCATGCAAGCTGAAACGGGGTAATACAGTAAGAATCATGCCTTTCTGGCAACCTAATTTTCACAGGAGCAGCATCCCATTACCTTAACATTACACAAAAGGGGTTTAAGTTTCCCAAGTGGCATCAGATAGAAAAAAACAACAACAATTATTATTTTTTATTGGCTACTGTTTACTTTGTGGTCCAACTGACTCTATCAGTAACAAGTTTTCATTATATATCTGTAAATTTAAAAATTGAAACAAGTAACATCATATTAAATTTGAACATTACATCAAAAAGGATGGCTTTTATCTCCCTCAAGCAATTGGTACTTGGGGACCACACCTGGCTCATTTCTATCCAACACCATTGATAGGAGTACACGAACTTCCCTTTCATGACTGGTTAGTGGCCACATTAAGAGTCTTAAAATTTTTGAGGGCACCATGACATTCGCTTCTTCTTCTTCTTCAAGTGGTACTACAGCCCGTTATGGGCCTTGGCCTGATCCACAATTTTGCTCCAGACCGCCCTCTGACCGACCTTCTCCCTCTATTTTCGGATCTTCATTGTTTCCAAGTTTGCAAGAACATCATCCAACCATCTCTTTCTAGGTCGTCCTCTGGTCCTGGTTCCCAAAGGTTTCCATTTCAGGATCTTCTTCAGTCTAAAATTACTGTTTGTTCGCTCAATGTGACTAAGCCATGAAAGACGGTGGGCTTTTATAAAGCAAACTATATTTTTCCTTTTAGGATATTCTCAATTTCAATATTAGTTCTTACTCTCCACTGATCACCCAACTTCAAAGGACCAGTGATTCTACGTATGACCTTTCGCTCACAAATCAGTAGGACTTCTTCATTGCTTTTATTCAGGGTCCAGGTTTCACTTACATATGTCACAATCGGTCGGATGATTGCTTTATACAGTCTGTATTTTAATGATTTCGACAGCAATTTGTTTTTTAGAAGGTAGCTGTATAGAAAATATGCCCGATTTCCTTTTATGAATCTAGCCTGTATTTCTTCGGTGTTACCTCCAGAGTCTGATAATGGATCCTAGATAAGTGAAACTACGCACCCTTTCAAAGTCATAATGATCAACAGAAAGTTTCTCTAACTGATCGTTTGCAGTTATGTCTCTTTCCATGAATTTTGTTTTTCCCACATTAATTTCAAGCCCTACATCTGCAGCAGCGTTGATTAATTGTTTAATGATAGATATCAATGTTGATCTTCTACATAATATTACCAAGTCATCTGCAAAGGACTAAATCTGTGCTGTTTTATAACATATCATTCCATTTAAATCTAACTAATGCATTCCAAGACATTCGCTGTTCGTTCCAAATGACTTAAGCATCAAGCCTCTCCAGAGCACATCCTAGGCTGTGTCGGACTGTGCAGGAACAACATCTACACCTCGCCACAGAAGGTTTTTGACTTTTTAAATGTGGATGGTTTTTTAGGCCTGGTATGACTTTGTCTTACCAGGTGGAAGCTAAGAAGAAGAAGAAGATATACAAATTAATCCAAAATCACATTCATATTCATACCTGATGGAGTGCCACATCCGTAACCCAGTAACTTCCGTCAGGACTAATGGATAACCCATGTGGCATATAGAAGCTAAAGAAATGAGTGAGAAATGTTACATTAAAGGTCAAACAATTCAAAATACAAGATAATTTGGGGTAGAAAAAATACTTACAAGTCACTGCCCCACTGACGAATTAATAATCCTGTGACAGAATCGATTACAACAATTGTCGGTGTTGCTATTGGGCCAAAACTAGCACGTAAATAATTGTTATAGTAATCAAAAGTCCTAAAAAGATATAATAAAAAAGTTAATTAATAAAAAACACACTTCAGCTTTATCAAAATGTAAAAATTAATAAAATACAATACAATATTTTAATGCATATGGAACGGCAATTGGCATACAAAGCTACAATGTTATTTAGAACAGTTTCATAAACAATCTTTCCCTATTGTTTTTTTAACCACAAGGTTTTTACAGGTTTTTCAAAAAATAAGCTTGAATGAAAAAATGGGATCATAATTTTCCTTTAGAAATTATATTTATGTATCAATCCGATACTGGATATAAAGGGAGCAAGTTGCGGCCCTTGCCCTGGGTGGCAACTATATTTCCGTGTTTTTTTTTTTGGAATTCAGAATAAAATCTTAAAGATGGGTAAAATTCAAAGTCAAAAGCTGCCCTGGACAAATCAAAGATCAGGCACTGTATATAGCACTATATTCAATATTGTTTCATTTAAAATGCAGTATAAATGTGGCAGGGTTCATACACATGTGGTTAAAAAAAATCTCTGACTTTTCCGTTAGGGATTTTTTTTAGAAAATTCCAGGTTACTCGCTTCATTAAAAATTAAGTTTAAAAAGCAATATTTTAAAAATAATTAAAATTGTTTAAAGTAGCAATGTGGAAGAACTGAAACTTTCCTCTTAGATTGAAAAAAAAAAAAGAAACATAAAATTTGAAAATATTGAAAAAAAAAAAAAATCTTAGATTTTTTTAAATTTCTTTTCTCTCTCAAAATTTTAAGCTTATTTTTCAAACAATTTTGTTCAAAATTGTTTTAATTGGTTTACTACTTGTTGAAAACAAAGTACTTTCAATTTATTTTCATGCGTAATATTAGTGTTTTGTTGTAGTCACTCAGCAATCTTTTAGCACCCGCTTTTGGTTTACAATTCTTTTTATTTTCTTATTAGTATTTAACACAAAAAATATTGAGCAAAGTACAAAGCTATTTTTCAGTATAAATATGATTAACTTGTTGCATTGGTCGGCATACCATATAATGCTAAATAACAAAAATCAATGATCATAGGTCAATGCCAATGATCATCATTTTTTTTTCTTTTGCATATTAAAGGACGCTTACATTAAAATTAAAAATTTTCTTCTCTAGAAAATTAATTTTTAAAAATTCAATTTGTTCACATTTTATGTTACTTTCAATAGTTTACATTGAGATAAACATCCAATTCTGTTTTTGGAAGTTTACGTCTACTTCCATCGTGCAAACGACCAAATATGGTGATTAAGTGAAAAATTTAAGATAATAAGTAGATTTTTGAATTTGTAGCATAAAAGTAGTTATAAAAAAACTAATAACCCTTAAAAAACTACGATTAAGACAGAATAGTGAGTTTTTAGCACATAAGCGTCTAAATCACTTAGAATAAAAAAATGTTCTGAAGACAAAATTTTGCATTTTTCCAGAAAATAACTATGAATTATCTGGGGAAAAAAAGGCACATTTTGTGTTGTTCTCAATAGTTTGCATTGCAATAAACATCCAATGCCATTTTCGGGAACTTGTGCACTGAAAAAGTCTTGTGTACTTCTATCTTGGGAAAGACCAAATATGACGGCTACGCCCAAAAAATAAGAAATTTTGTTTTTTAATTTGTAGCATGAAAATAATTTAAAAAATTAATAATAATTTGAACTTTGACATCTTGAATTTAAATTATGTTTTTCGCAATCACGAGTGTGTGTGTATGTAGGCGTGCGTGTTTGTGTGTGTGGGGGGGGGGGTATGCTTATGTGTGGGTAGTTGTGGGTATGTGTTTTTCTGTATGTGTTTGTTAGTATGTGTGTGGGTGCGTATGTATGTATATGTGTGTGTATGATATGGAAGCAGCCTGGAGACGGTTTTTGCTAGAGGAGCAGCATCGTGAGGCGGCCGGCTAATGGTGTCGCTGCAGAGGGAGGCGGGGGGAAAATAAAATCATCGGAATTCAAAGCTGTCAAATGAGAACAATAAGCCATCGTGATTGCTCAAAAAAAAAAAAAATCTCCATGAAACTACAATTCAGTTGAAAAATTTTTTTAGCACATTTGCATCCAAGGCAATAAGGGTAAGTTTAAGTTTAATGGACAAAATTTTTCATTTCTCAAGAAAATTATTAAAAATAATAATAAATTTAAAAAAAAAACAATTTGCAGCACATTTTGTGTTATTTTCATTAGTTTGCAATTAAAGAAAACTTCCAATTCTGCTTTGATTTTGGAAACTTAGGCATTTAAGGATCGTGTCTACTTCCATCTTGTGAATGACCAAAAATGGCGACTACATTTCACACGTGGCTGAAAAGACTTTCCGATCAAAAAAACGATTTTATCTGATAGACCCTCCCATCTTCAAGCTTGTGCTTCCGAAGCAGTAAGTAGTCATTTTCCCTGTTGAGTGTGTGCATAATTCCTGTTCACCCGAGGAATTTTTTTCTTGGGAACTATTGAGGATCAAAAGTGGCGGCTGCGGAAGTTTGTTTTTTGGGTCTCCACTTTTTTTATTCCCAGCGTCACTTTGCCTCAAAATTGTTATTTTTTTTAGAAAACATCAATAAAAATGAAGATTAGATCTCATAGAACAAAATTTCCTGGGAAAAAATTGGAAAAAAATATTTTTGGGGGCAAATTTGGAAAATTTCCTTACTTTTCCCTGACATTTTGACCTGTGTCATTTTCCCTGACAATTCCAGGTTTTCCCGGAGCGTATGAACCCTGTGTGAACAAGATACAATATAATTTCTAAAAAACAAAATGTTAGATAAATGTAGTGGGAAAAGATAATTAGTTTCTTTTCAGATGCAAAAATTGTTTTTTGTTTTATAGTCTGTACATTTTGCATACTGTAACATGGCAGATTTTTTTTTTTTTTTTTTTTTGAATTCAACCCTTTAACACAAAATCTAAATGTATACAGACACACTTCATTTTTACAGGAGATGCTGTTCTGCTTGTATTCCTACAGGAACTAAAGGGACTTGGGTCATCCAAGTGGGATTAGTAACAATAACAATTGTTAGCTTGTACCTGTAGTCAACCTATATCATTTCAAAACATATATTCAATTCTAGACCTTGGATATGTCATCTAAACTGACTTAAAAAAAATTAGCTGAAGAGGTAAAACATTCAACAGCGGACAAAGCAGATCTTGGACCAGCTGAAAGTTTTACCTCTTTCAACAGACACTAGGCAGCGACTGCACCCATTTGAATTACCAGTCCAGTGCAGTAAGTATTCAAAACTTAAGTTCAACAATCACTCAACTAACTTTAAAATTTCAACATGTCACTAAAATGGGGGCACTGGGGGCACTGCAACTCGTTAACTAAGCTACAATCATCATAAACATCATAAATTACTTCCAAATTAAAATTAATTAGAGGAAAAAAAACATTTTAGTTCCTTATTGAAGCTAATGTACAAAACTCTTATTGAACATCTGAATAATTGAGTTACAGTGAATGAAAATAAATAATTACTTACAGTTCATTCCAAACATGATTTCCTCGATGGAAGAGAACAACATTGCCATTGCGATCTATTGTACAAGCTGCTATTTGTCCAAATTTTAAATCTTTCGATGGCCATCCCCGAACTTCTTTGTACACTAAAAAGGAAACAATTTTCAAGTATCTTTTTTGTACAAAGTGAATATACAAAGCACTAATATAGGGTAATATATTTTGCATGTGCAAAGTTTTTGAAAACAATAAGTCACATTGCAAAAATGGTAGAATTCAGTATTTTTCCATTATACTGAATTTTTAATCTTGGCAATTATTTCTCATTTCATTTAATACCACCATGTTTAGTCAAAGTTACATAGAAACACTTATCAGGTTATATCTTACATTTTTTTGCCTCTACAACAGACTTAAAAAAATTTAAAAAAAACAGGAAACAAGACTAAAAGTTTCATTAAAATAAAAAATAATTCGCAAAATAAAAAATAAGCAATTAAAAAAAGGAAAAATCAAATTCTAACAATTCTCTAAATAGCTTTAAGTGCTCAGTCATAAATAAGCGTTCAAGTTCTATTAAAATACACAGTGAGGAAGAGAGGAGCAAAAATAGTGATGATGTATAAATGTTATTTTTCAATTTTCGCCCAAGTAGAAAGTAAAAAAGCTGCTAAGGTAAGTAACATATCTATAACGGAAATGTACCCATGACCAGGGTATATCCCCCCCTAAACTCCACAAAGACCGCCTGCCCTCGCCCCCCCCCCACAAAAAAAATACTTCCAATAACAACCTTCCCTCCCGAAAAAATTCACAATGCCACAGTCTGCACCATGCCCCTCCTCCCAGGTGGCATACTATAGGCACAGCAGTCAAAGGATAAATAAAAATTAAAATTGAAAGATGTGAAAATCCACCAGGATCAACTTGATGAAATAAGTTCTGAATAAAGCCTAAACTTTCAGTAAGCAACTGCCTCTGAACAACCCACACAAAGAAAGCTCAAAATTTAATTTTGAGGGAATTCTGATTCAGGATATTATTAGTTTTTGGCATCATTTAATTTTAAATGTTCGTAACCTTTGACAACAGTAACCAATGCTATGTTGGAAACATATGGAAGATGATCTTACATTTTTATATTTATTGTTCTGAAGTTTGTTATTGTTTTGCATTATTTTCAGCAAACCTTTTTATTTTGGAAAGTTTATTCTAGAACTTAGTACCTCTAACAAATTGATTTTAAATATAAAAGCATTAAACCAAACTTACAAATAAATTTTGGATGACATTCCCAGAAATAAAACAGGTAACAAGTTTATTTTATTCAAGTAACTATTAATTAAATATGGGATTAAGTGTTATGCTTTGATAGTAGATTAAAGCATGTATTATTCCCCAACAGCATTGTTTTTTGAAGGCTTTGGTTAGCTGGGAAAAATAAAAAACTTAGAGTTACGCACGGGACATTTTTTCGAGAATCGCAAAAAAAAAAAAAGTTTTAGCTCGTGAAAAATGCAGTCTTTCATCTCTTTCCTTCTTGAAAAAAAGGGGGAAAAATCTGCACGGAAAAATTCAAAATTGTACATAATTTTGAGAAACATTAAAACCTGTTGAAATATTTTGAAAAAACTAATTGGTTTTAATGCAGCACAAAAGTTTTGCAGCAACTCATACTTACAATTAAATAGTTGTGCAGTAAAATAAATACCATGTACCATTTTTTAATACTAAACATTATAGAATCAACCCTTATAAAAGTAAATTTCAACTAAAATAAAAATATACTTACTGTATTCATTATTCAGCTGGTTACTTGGATTTAAAGTCTCTTTGTTGGCGGCCAGATCAAAATTTCTCGTAGTCGAAGAGACTTTTGGCTCGACATTATTATAAGTTATTGCTGTGTTGTGATGGTGGCCTTCTCCAAAGGCTTGCTGCTCCATTTCCGGATTACGAGGCAAAGGAATGTCGCTATCATGAGGCAAATGGTTCATTAATTCAGGGAACTGGATTCCAACGCACGGAGGAGACTGGCCAGATAACGCATTGCGGTACTCAGTATAGTACATCAAGTACAAGTTACACATTTCATCCGTTGAAGATGACCTGCAATTCAGAAATTTGTGGAAAATGAGTTAGTATGGAAAAAGCAAGAATGGAATAATCAGTTACAAAAATAATTACAGTAGACCCTTGTTTTACAATGGATTACGTTCCACCGAAATGCTGCGCAAATCGAAATTGCGTAAATTGAGACCTAATACTAGTGCTAAAATAGGGGTTTGGTTCCGTAGATAACAAAATACTTCACTCCAGTGATGCTAAGTGTATAATAAGTTTAATGTGTAGTTATATCGGCTTTTATGCACAACATGCATAAAGAAAACATAAATCAATTTCGTGTTCTGTTTATAAAGAGGAGCTGGCTATGATAGTCTTTTGGCAGTCATTAAGAATTTTTCTCTGTAATTCTTTGCAGAGCATTAATGCATCCATAATCATTTGCGCCATTTCCATGTTAGAATCTTCCTTCACTAACAAATCAGAGAGATCATTTCTATTGTCAACAAATGGCTAAAAATTTTCACTGTTAACGTTTTTGGTTCTGTGTCATTGATGTCGGTATTCTCGTTGGTTTTGGCCTCTTTTGTCACTCTTAAAAACTCTTCCTTCAGTGAGTTCTGAACTGTGTGAGTTTAATAACTTTATTTCTGGAAAGAGCTCTGGAACCAATCGCATAAAATGTATCCAGTGGCCCAAGCTCGATTATTAGCACGCCAAAATGCAGTTGATGACGCGTAATCTGCAATCTTTAGGAGTTTGGATTTTGAAAGAGTGGGCAATTTTATCTGTTTGCATTGCCGCATCCGCCTAAAACCGAAACTCATCCACATAAAATAAAATAAATGTGTCAAATCTTAAACCGAGTAAAATAAACCCGCGTAAAACAAGGAGCTACTGTATTCAGTAAAACTGTATTACACGGGGGCCTACTAAAGAGCGGGAGTAGACTGCATCATTAGTTTTCAATGTTATTGTTCTCTTTCCTGGGGGGATCTTTGTGGTATTAGGGACTGGGCGACAATGTTCTGGGGGGAGGGATTGCACCCTGGACCAGGAGCAGATTTAGGGGAAAGGTCATGGTGGTCATGACCTCCCAAAACCGTCAACACTATTATGCATTTCAGTAATCCTTTTAATTAATGAAATTTTGTTTAAAGTAAACATTTGAAATACTTCTTTTTATTGCTGATGAAATAAATTAGTAACGTTTTTGCCCTTTTAGGAGCAATATTCCTGGCTGATTTGGTTCTTTTAATTGACACCGAAACAATTTCAGAATTTTTTCACACCTAAAAACGTAAGTTTGTTCATAAGACAGGAGGAAAGGGGGGCATAAAATGGTAGTCTGTATCTGCCCTTCAGAAATTTTTTTAAAAAAATGATAAAAAAAGATTTTTTCCCAATTGATACAAATTAGTAGAAAGTAGTGAAATTTAATTACTGAATGATAGGATCAATTATATTTTGAATAAACAAGACTATTAAATTTAGAGAAGTATGAACAAGCTTTTTCTGATACAGTGTCTGTAAAACATCATTTTGTTGCAAAAAATATTTCTTAGAATAATACATTTTTAATCAAAAAAGTAATGAGAGTTTTATAGATGTTATTGCTAATATTAATAAACAGTTTAATTTTATTGATATATTAATTAACTGCTCCTTTTATCATTTGGTTAAAAAAATAGTTGTTTACAAATAATTTAAAAAATCTAAACTTATGTAAACATTTATACAAAACAAAAATCTAAAAGGACCTTAAAATAGGTAATAAAAAAAGTTACAAATTAATCACAATTGCTATGACTGCTTCTTAATCAATCATTTTATTGGCATATAACTGAATCTATAATCAATGATCTACATTATTAATGAAAAACGTATATCAATTTTTCTTGTTTAAATTTTTATATTCTTTACCAAACAAACAAATTTTTCCAGCTAACTTTTCTTTTTTTTTTGCAAAATGGAATAAAAATTATCCAGCAAGCCGTGAAGTTCAAATTTTGTGGAATGCAGTTAAACCTCAGTATTTTCTACCATGCGGAGTAATGTGGTGACAAAACCAGCATAAGAAATACTTATAAAAAGTAGTTATTTGGGCCATTATGACTGGTTCACATAAAGTTTAACAGGAAATATCTGTACCTCAGAGCTAGACCAACGTAAGTCACATAATCACTACTTACAGGAGAGAGGGAAAATGTTTGTCTGGTGCATGCAAAGGATGGGACACGCACTCTTTTAACACTGACAAAACAGTACAAAGAAATTTTTTTAGAATTGCATTCACATGACTCGATGTGGAATAGGATTCTACATACAATGCACTAATAAATGAAAAATCGCAATTTCTGTACTTACACTATTCTAGCTCTGAGGAACAGATATGCTTCATACACTTAAAAGTAGGCTTGACAAGATTTCTGAAATGTTCAACCGGGACACCGGAATGCCCCCCCCTCCCTTCCTCGTCGCGAGTATTCAACAGGTTGCACACCCTTGGCTGGCTTTTAGAGTATTTTATAGGGCACTTTATTCTCAGTGATATGAGTAAATGGTTACTAATTTTGAACCTAAAATAAGGGTAATAAAAAATAACACAAGTTGATAAATTAAAAAATTTTACTTCTTGCATGTCAATATTTACAAGTTATTTTAGTAAGAAGAAAAGCTTTGAATGAGGAATAAAAAATTTGAAATTATTAACTTTTCCTTTTTATTGGCAAGAACTCTTTTTACAAACTCTCTTTTGGTTTTAATCTTGTTGTAAAAATCCTCGAAAACTAATCTGATATTAATTTTTTAAGTTAATGTTACAAAAGAGACACAGTAATTATCCTAGATAATATTTCCCAGTTAATTATTTCTAGAACTTTTTGGTCATCTGTAATCAATTTTAACTTTTTCCGGGACATGAAGTAAACCGGCCAGGATCCCTGGGATTCTTTCTGAAAACCGGGACGTCTGGAAAGCCTACTTAAAAGCAATTTTGCTCAAATTTTTCATAAACATTGCAGAATGTAGCAAATTAGATTTTCCATAATACTTTGAAAATTACACTGGTCTTGTATCTAACAGAAATTTATCATAAAGTGAACATACAAAATGGCTCAAAAAATACAAATAAAATAATTAAAGATGTGAGTAATATGAAATGGCTAGACATAATGATCAATTACTGGTGTCATGGATTACAACTTGTATTTCATGATGGTGAAATTATGTTTTTAGTGGCCTTGGGACCAACAGGTTACCAATAATCCCGAACTCTAAATACTGAGTAACAATAAATATAAAGAGTTACAAAGAAAGTTAGTTGTACACTAACTAATTATTTAACATATATTTATGATTCTTATTCATTTAACTGTTGGTTTTTGACTGTTTCATGCCGTTTGATTGACCATGTTTGGTTATTAATTCAACCCAGTTTATGGATATACAAACACTACATATCAAAACACTATTTATTCTATAACTCAGTTTTTAGCATTTTAATTTATTTAAGGAGAGAAAAAGAAAAAGAATTTTTATTAATTGAAAAGCTAAATTTAAATTAAAGCATCAAACAATATGGGAAAAATCTTTAAAGTCCAATATTTTTTTCAAATTAACTTTTTATCGAAATTTAACAACAATATTCTCTTACCCAATTTTTACAGCATGAGATGATTCTGTTGAATTATATGTACATCGGGCAAGCTGCAAATTTGTTGAAAAAAATATCAAACTTAATATCGTTTTACAAGTGAAACGCTTATGCAACTAAAGCAATTTAAACATAAATAAAATGAGTTACATACTAAAATATCATCACTTGTTATTGTATGCTGTTTTTCCATGGGATAAAATGCCTGGAATAACAATGCACAAAGTTAAATTTCAATTCATCATAATGCTTGAAAACAGATGCAAAAATTGCCTAATAGATTTTTAATGTCGAGAATTTAACATGTTGAATTCACATCATGAATTTTTTAACTTCACCTCTATAACATGACTGCTTCATGAACATGATGTTGTTTAATTAACATGAATAATTTGGGGTAATATGATCGTTGAAAACAGCCGAATATTTCTGAACTTAAGCTGAATAATCTGAGAAAGTTTTTCATCTAATACTTTACCCAAAATTCATATGGGTAACTGACTGACAGTTTTGAAGCAAAACTATACATATTTTGTAACATTCAAAGCAAAATATATGTTGTGCAAGCAATCTTTTGCCATAGAATATCGTACTTTTCAAGCAGAACTCAATGGTACAATTGAATTACTAAAATACATTTTGGATGATATTTAAATATCTAATAAAAGCATAGTAACTGACTGACATTTTAAAAATAAGTATGTCAATCAGTTACTATATTTTTTAACATTTTTTTTAATCATCCAAGATGTATTTTGAGAATTCAACTATACTATTGAATTCAGCCTAAAAAGTACAAAATTTCACTGGAAAAGATTATTTTTACAATGCATATTTCGCATTGAATATTGCAAAGTACAAATTCAATACAAAAGTCAGTCAGTTACCTGTGGAATTGCCCATATATATAGTAAAGCATCACGTATGTAACAGTTAAAAATTTAAATGTATACTATGTTTCTTTTCTCAGACAAATCTCTGATATGATACATATTTGATATTCTTCCAATCATTAAAATATTGAAAAAAGTATGTACTCAAAAATGGGTTCCCAAAGTAAAAGAATCATCAAACTTGTGTCGATGATGATATCATAAATTTACTGGCAAGAAAGGAATCATTGAGACATTTTTTAAAGTAATATCTTTCTTTTTTTTAAATGTAGAGAGATTTTTTCAAATAAATATTTTATTGTTCAAACAAATAAAAGAATTAAGCAATTAAGTGCTCATTATTTTAAAAGCTAGCAGTTTTCTAAAAAATATGCAGCTACCAATAAATTTATTAAGTACTAAAATTAAATTAACAATAAATAAATTTTTGGAATAAATAACAAAACTAGTACTCTTAAGCCTACATATATCAAAATAGCCTCCATCCTTTCAAACAACTGAAATATTAGCAGGATGAAAAAATATGGAAATCTCAAATACAGTCATTTCAAAGAGTTTGATCTAAAATCAATAATAAACTTACATAATGTGATCACCAGAATTTTAAGAGAGACTACTAATTTAAGTAAATAATGAAAAAAAAAATCTCAAATTTGATTAATTTGCATGCAACATTTCTTGATGTAAAAAAAGCGAGAGAGAGAGGGTTAGGGAAAAAATAAAGAAAAAAAAATGAGAAAAAAAATGAAAATTTAATGGTTTTCATATTTTATCACCATTTTAAAATTTCTTAATTCATTTACTAGACCAATTTTATTTTCAAAAATCTTTATAAATGTTAGCATGTAACATTTTGGGAGGGGGGATATGACATAGCACAACAAAATACACAAACAGTTAAAACAGAGAAAGTTATTCATTGTTCTATTTCATTCCATTCATAGAAAATGAAACATTATGATACGTAAAGATGTTAAATTGTGAATGAGATGAAAGATGAAGCATCAACATTCAATTTCTTAATTTTGAAATTTAAAACCAGTGCACTTAAAAATAATGCTCACAGATAAAAAAAAATTTGAATTAGTTCTTTTGTGCACATTAATTATAGATCAGGGTTAACTTGACATTTCAGTTTGAATGGTAAATATTTTAAGTTTTTGTACGTAATTTTAACCGTTAATATGGCATAAGCTGGAGAACAGTCATATATGTGGAAAAAAAAAAGAGAAAATCAAACAATATTGTTGAAAATATTTTAACTGTGATCCATTAGTTGCATATGAAACATCATTAAAATACAATTGGCTCTCTGTTTAACGATGCTCTATTTAACGACTTAAAGACTACTTTTCACGGTCCAGGATGCTCCACTGCAGTTTAAAAAGCATTCTATTTAAGGACACCTTCTACTTAAGGACGATTTTTCGGGTCGCTTGAAAGTCGTTAATTAGAGAGCCAACTGTATTCTAAAAGCTAACACATTCTCAAAACAAAACACTTTTCCACCATACTTGAGGCCACTGTGGATTTCCTTTGGCAAGAAATGTCCAACTGTTGTTATTAGTGTTGAAGGAATATCCAGAAACAACAGATCCAAGTTTATGCGTGTGAACCCGATAAGCAAACAAGTGAATAACGTAATTCTCTTCAAATTTGCAATTGACATCCACATGGTATCCTGAAAATAATAAAGAATCTTAGATGGGAAGTACATAATGTAACAAATTGTATTGATCAAGGAATGTTCAAAATCTACTATCTCAATAACTTTTCTTCGAAACAGAATTAATAATTACTCTACTGCCCACGACTTTATCATTATATTTCCCAATAGGAGTGCTATTTCTTTGTTGACCAGTGTAACCTCAGTCGTGCAACACAGCTACTTTACAACTAGGTTATTGATACTGACATGGTAATGTTTCAGTCAAAGTCAAAAATCTAGTTTAAAAATATAAAATAATTTAAAACTAAAAGTCCACCCTATATGTGTTTAACACATTATTCTTTAATGTTATATGTACATCAGTTTTTTCTTCTACAGGATATAGATTAATAGCAATTCTTGTGAACAGTGAATAGTTTGGAAGTTGGAATGATGCACTGATACACTAAAAGTACGCTCTCCACATTTTTGTCTGTTCCTTTTTCTGGTGAAAGGTATAGAACATTGCACTAGAAGTATTTGTTTTCAGTTTATTGGTTTATTCATTTTTACTTTTATTAGTCTTTATGTTATAGTACACACGTAATTACACGGTTTTGTTTCGCTTTTACATTTTAAAATAAATATGTAAATAACTGCTCTTCAGCTTTTCATTGCCATCATGTTTACACTATTAAGTTATTGAATTCATTTTTTTATTTTTAGAGCCTACTGTCTGGGTTTTTCAATTATATGAATATTTCAATTGTGTTGTATTTAATTATTTTTAAATGAACTTAAAAGCATTTTAAATAACTTTTTTAATGAAAGAAGTAGTGCACATGAACCAATTTAGGGTAGGGGTAAAAACGATCTTGTGTTGACCAAATTGCCAAAAAGAATGACAATTCTCATGCCTACCTTGAATGTTTGGTAAAAATGCAAAGTCAAAGCCATGATTAAAAATTATTGCAGACTCTGATTGACTGAGTACAGGTAATCAGAATAAAATTTTAAGTTATGGATACATACTTGGATTGAGAGGAGGAATCCTTGCAGAGTCGGCAAGAAGTAACCGTATACCAGTTATATATCGTTGCCTGAAATGATACAATTAAAAACATTAATAAACTTTGAAATTGATAATACTCAAGCGACAGAACACAAAAACAACAAAGGACAAACCTTTGAGTTGTCAAATGGAGTTTTAAACCACTGTTGTCAGTCACTCCATCTAGATAAATGAAAAGGTTTTTCTGCATTATCAATCATGTTTCAGTACAAATAGAGATTAAACATAAGCTTTTTGTGAAATAGTGACAAAGAGACATTTTAGCCGTCTCATGACGAACTATGAGAAAATAAGAAAAAAATCACTTAAAAAATTTAATGGACATAAAATGCTGTTGTGAATCAGCCTCCTTTTTTTTTTTTTTTTGAACATTATCCTTTCTACTCAGGGCATGGTTTTTAAAGTCTCGTATTTATCGGATTTAACCGTACTGGGAAAAAAAAAATCCATGGCCATTTTTTTTATTGCTTATGTAAATTTTGTGCACATGGTTTTGTTTTTCAATGTAAGTTAAAGTTAACTGTTCATATTTAACACAAAAAGAAATCTTTTCCCATCTCAATACCCTACTTTCCAATTTTTTATTTTTCAATATTTAATTAATTATTTAATTTATTTGACATTTTTTTGTTTTTCCCAATATTTTAAAGATACCTTAAGCTTTCTTTCACGCTTTTTTTCTTCTTTCTCTGACTTTTACTGGGAAAGTAGGCAAAAAAATGGAAAGAAATATCATACAAACTAGAATGAAAAAAGACTTATTGTAAAATCTAGTAAGCTGCAAGCAAAAAAAATTAATGTGTGTGTGTGTGTGTCTATTTACTTGTATATTACACATATGATTGGTTGGAATTTGATCAGTTGCCATTCATCCTTTCCATTTTATTGATTGTCAATGCTTTTAACATGTCTTGGCTTTTTGCAATTCATGTGTAAAACATTTTCATCAGCTTGTATGGGTTTTCTCTGGCATTTATGTTATGTTTTTTTTTCCTTTTTGTTCTGTGTAGTTATCCTTCATACTTTCTATCTATTTCCATATATTTCATATATATGTATAGACTAATAACAATTTCAATTTAAAGAGAAATATCTCCAATAATTCTATGAAAAGAAGAGCAGAAAACACTTCATTTAACGTAAAATAAATCTAATATTACCTGGCAATGGCCTTGCATAGTGAATTTGCAGAACAAGATATCTAATGGAACTATTACCACCAATTAGAAATCCAACATCTAAAAAAACATCAATGATTAATTTCACCCATTAACATTATTACATTAATGGCAAAAAAGTGGGGGGAAAATGTTAATTTAAAATTAAATGAACTTAATTTGATTAGAAATACATATTCAAGTATTTTACTGCATGAAGAAAATATTTTGACATTTTTGATGGAAGTTACTGCCATACTATACTTGCAAGAGTAAAAGAGAAAGAAAATAATACAACATCAATGTGCACACAGACACGTGTTTTGAGCTAACAAGAAACCCCTTTCAATGCAAAGGAAGTGAGCTTATGGGTAGAAAAGACGTATCTTTTGATATAGTAACAGAAAATTAGTTTTAACTTTCACCCTTCATCACCAACATTTAAAAACAAAAAAACCTTATTCCAGACAAAAGAGCCCATATCTTTAATAGCAACTCATGCAAGATATTTTACTCCAATTCAACATTTAAACTTAAAAACAACAACAATTTAAATTTAACAACTTGAAAAGACACATGCCTAAAATGGGATGGTATCATTGATGCAAATTGCACAATTTTTGACATTTGTTTCAAAGAAACAATTATTTATGTTTTTTTGAAAATGACAAAATACCAAATAAAACTATTACAAAAAGTGATCTTACTTAAGGCCATTCCACAAAAAAGCCGCCATCTGGTCCTGCATGTCATAGCTGATATAGTTCATTTAAACATAATTATTTGAAAAGGTAATGAACAAAACTTTTTGCTCTCTCTTAAGAAATGTCACACACATTTATAATTTCTGGAGCTAAAAAACTTTCTTCATTACCCTTTTATTATCGTTTTTAATGAAATGTATGAGCTTTCATGTGCAAGACAAAATGTCGGTTTTTCCATCGACTGCTTCTTTAGTTCATCTCTTTTGATTTTCAATGACAATTTTTGGCAGCAATAATTTGCTTGAAATTTTTACTAATGGTACATAGACTTATGCTTTTTTTTTTTACTAACTCACTATTACTATACAATGGTCAAATAGATGTTTAAAATGTTAGATTAATAGAAAGTCGAGTAAATAGGGAGTATAAATATTTGAAATCTACTGAATATAAATATTTGAAATCTATGGCTACAGCTGTAGAATAAATACTGTTACAACTCTTAATTAAAATTTAATTGTGCACACTAAACCTTAAAATAAAAATTTGAAAGAATCCATTCTGTATTCTTAAAATTTGATATTCATAATGTTTACTTAGACTTCTACTAAACATTATAAATTTCATTGTCTACAGCTTAAATCTTGAGCAGATATGGGACAACAGTGGATTTCAGGTCGCCAAATTTGAGAGAGAGGCTAGATATTTATAAATCTTGGATTTGTACCATCATTGTTGAAATGTTTTCATATATTTCTTATCAATAAGTTTTTAATTAATGAAATGATTAACCTTTGGGAAGCTCCATCGGAGGTGCATTTTTAGCCCATCCATACATTATGCTCATACGATTGCATAGATCTCCTTGGGCGCAATTCCTAAGGCAAAAATTAAGCATAAGATCAAGACAATTGATTAATGTAGATTTATAAAGTACGGTAAACTCCAAATTATCTACGGAATTGGGTGGCAGAAGCACTGTGAATAAAACAAATCATGGATAAACCGAAAAAAGGCTAAAATTAGAGACTAATAAGAAAAAAATTGTTCTTTCTCAAAAACTTGATGGAATAGATGCATATTTTTTTCTACCAACAGTGAAAATATACAAAGTACAGTAAATATGGTTTGTATTTTTGCATAATAGAACTTAGCATCAGTAAAAAGCAAGTGTATGAAGGAAACACACACACAAAAAAAAAGAAACAAATGAATAAATAAATAAATAAATAAGCAAATAAATGAATAAAGTATGATTTTTGAAAAAAAAAAAAAAAAAACAGCCATTAGTATTTGCTTTTCTGCCAAAAAAAAAAAAAAAAAACATGTTCCTGGCTGTTTATTGAATTGCAGATAATCTGGAGTTCACCAAAAGTGAAGTGAAAGAAACATTTTTCATGAACAAATGAACATTACTGGAGCAACTTTTATAGTATCATACCAATGAGTAGGATATAGGTGATCTTCGTTTAAAAGATCCTTGCAACCAAATAGAAGCATGTGATGTGCGGTTTTGGCACTGATGTCAGGCTCATATTTCACTGGAAGAACAATAAAACTAAGATTAGAATTTGAAAACACTCCGAATGCATACTATTTTTCACACATAGAAGGCAGAATAAGGATTGTTAGGAAATAAAAAAAAAAGAAGAAAAGAATGAAAACCGACTTCAGTTGGCGGAAAGAAGCTAATTTTCACAAATTAATTCAATCAGAAAATACTGAAACTGTCTGACATGCATTTCCAAATGTCGAATATTTATTTAAAAAATTTCATACAAAGAGCCAATGTTCTAAAAATGGAACACACTAAAAAACACAGTAAGAATTTTTTTTTCCTCTGAAAGTTTAATGCTAGGTCTGTCTTTACTAGACATACACAGACATAATTTCAAAAAATTACTCAAATTTGATTTTCCATCAATAGTTCGGCATGTAAACTGTTATTACAGCCATCTCTCAATATCTCAAATTCATTTCGCTTGACTTTCCATATCTGACAAAGTTTTCAGATGGTCCCAAATTTTTGTAACAGTTTTTTTTTTCATTAACTCAAACTTCACTCCGTTTATCTTGAAGTTTCAGGCAGTTATCTTTTGAAATTTATTGTAATAATTTTCACCTGTTTCATTTTTAGAAGCAAAACCAATCTTTTGACCTTCAAATGTCGGAGGGAATTCCTGCTGCCATTTTTACTGTTTGCTTCTTAAGAGATAAAGGTTATTGAGGGAAGGAGTTTAATTGACAGGTCAATCAATTTTTATTCCAATTTAGGCCCAATTTTCAATAAATTCTCAAATATGGGGGATAAAAATTCCCTGCACATATTAATATTATATTCCGTTCGAAAGAGTAGAAATTTTCGCGTTCTGCACATATTTTTTCAATGCTTAATTAAGGCAGGAGTTATTTGTGTGTTTAGCTCGAATTTTTTTAGGCTTAGCTGAAATTTAGGCACTTCTTCATTAAATCTATCAATAAAAAGGGAAGGAATTGTCCCACAGTTTTTTTTTTGATACCATAAGGAAAAGCGACATTTTTTACTCCCGATCTATCTTGACCTGTGGTCGAAAATCTAAGCTTCTATCTCCAATGGAAAAAAAGTTGCAAGAATTTTTGAATCAAGTTCAAAAAATCTCATTTCCATTCAAGTTGTTAACCATTTTATTTTTGCATCCACGGATACACTTTTTGAATCCATTGTTTCTTCCTCTCTTTCTCGTTTTATTTTCCTAAACTTATTTTATTTCGTTAATTATACGTAACTTGACATTTTTATTTTCAAGGTAGACCGGGCAAAGCTGATCGATGCAGCTAGTTGTTGTATACCTTTCTCATGAAGTATATATAATAATGTAAGTAGCATTCAATTTTCCTTAAAGTTTGATAATGGGAGTTCATTTTATTTAAGACTAGCTGTATTGCCCGGTTACGGGGTACTGGATATAATTACAAAGATAAAATCATTCCATAAAAAGTAACATTTTCTTTGTCAGTGAAAAACCAAAAAATTCATTTGGGGGGGGGGGGTTCATTTTTGGCATAAATGATTTTAAACATGCATGAAGTGTATGTACACACTATACTTACCAATGTAGGCTTCATGAGGATCTAGCTTCTTAGCAGTGCACATGTAAGCATCAGGCTAAAAAGAAATTTTTACATCAGAAAACTAATAGTTTAATCCTTAACATTAAAAAAATATTTAATAAAAGAAGCATCAAAGTAATGATAACAGTAATGATAGCTTATTTTTCTTTCTTCTTCCATGTAATTTAGAAAATTGATACATTTTGAAATTTTATATATTTTCGCGCCCATGAAAATCATTTTAATACTAGAAAGTCGCCCGTCAATGCATGAAGGGTGAAAATTCTCTTCCACATTTGAACGAAGACATTCCCTGTTTGGTGATATTTAGATAGTTGAAATTGTAACCCAACCTCCAGTGAATTAACCCTAACTCCAGTAGGTAACGTTCATTGTTAACAATTTTTTGTTTCTTCATTCCCCTGAAATGACTCTTACCAGTAAAACTGTTAAGTTACTGGATCGAGTTCAGCCTTGTCACGATAAAGCCTTTCCCTGCATGTTAAACATTACCAAAAGATAATGAATAATGAATAAATACCTTTGTGCTGAAGATTCAAAAAATCAGTAATCCAACGTCAGAAAGCACAAATATTGCAAAATATTGCAGACACGTGTTTCGATGTTACAAGGAACACCTTTTTCAATGCAAAGAAATGTGAGCTTCTGGATGAAAAGTCATCATGCTGTGGTGCAAGTTTCATTGTTAAAACACGTGGGTTACTCGATCATCGGCTATTATTTATATGAGGATGACATGCGGCCTACAGGTAAGAATAGGTTGGGAACCACTGATGTACATTACATTTCTGTATAAAAGCAAAAATTTATTTCAAATGATGTATTAATTTTTCTCAGTGTATGAAATGCTGTTAAATGTCTTTAGCATTACAAGTTGAGGAATATTCAGCTTTATTCCTGCCCTGACAATTTTCAAGGAAAGGATCTGAGAAATTTCAATGGAGACTTTAGTCCTGAAGAGTATTCTGAAATCTTGAACAATGATTCAAATTTAGTAAAAATTATTTATGTATCAAACAATGTTTTCGGATTATAGATTTAAATAAAAAAAAAACGATTTAAATTCAAACAATCTAACTTTTTTGATTTTTTTTTTAAAAAATCACAAACCCTGTTACAGATTCATTTTTACATATTGTATGATGTTTGAGTTTTGGATAAGATTTTCAGACTTTAATTTCTTTTAACGTAAGTTTATTAATTCGTAGAATTATTTTAGATTTAAGACGAAATTTGATTGACATATTTTTTGTGTTACAAGAGAATTACATTTCAGAAAATTAATGAGCACCATAAGTTTAACACAAAAATAAATAACCTTTTTTACTAATAAAAAAATCTTTAAATTAAGCTGCTTATGAGTAATGCCATTTTTACCAACGTTTTGCAATGGTGTTCTAGTAAAGAAACAAATATGCATATAAAAGATAAAAACTTTTCAAAAAATTAATTGTAAGAAATATTTCATTGAGCAGAAAACTACATAATAAAAATAGATTGAAATACTTACAATCTTGGGGCTGATGTCGGGCATGTTAATATTCATGCTATAATGGCTGTCATCTGGAAAAGGTGATGAATCCATTCTTTGCAAAGAAACACTTTGTATGAAGAGAGGCAAGAAGAAAAATGTTGCAAAATTCATTGCTGCAGAAAGCTAAAGATAATAAGAAAATATTTTTTTAGATAAAGTTTAAGTGAAATAAATAAGTTAGCCATTTGCACAAGCGTTAAAGAATATTTTTGTGAAAGAAGATTTTAAAATCCTTCTCTGTGTTGGAGATCAAACTTAAGAAGTCTGAGTATCTGCACTTATTTTAGAACTATTATTTTAAGCTGCCAAAGAAATTTTTTTGTTGGTCAAATCTACTTCATTTATCAAATGCCAAAAATTATGAACAAGTTTCTATTTTTGTGTTACAGTAAATTTCGGATTGTTTGCAAGAGATCTGCGGGGCGGATGACCCACGGTCTTTCACATATTCAAAAAAAAATTTCTTTTTTCGGCAGTGATTGAACTGAATGTTGATAAAGGCACACATTTTAACTTAACAAGTGTAACATATCCATTCTTAGACATTCATATTACTTTTCTACCTCTTCTTTCTGTTGATATCAAATCTTCCACGGTTACTTAAACCCAATTATTAAAACTACATTACTTACTGTTTTAAATCTATCCCACTTTCTGACTTTTAAATCTACACTACTTATACCTGCAATCAAGTGACTGGATTGTTCAAAAAAGTTCTCCCCTTCCCCTCTCCAAGGACAAAAACAAAAGAGGGGCGATCGTCATTTTCATTTTCGGGGAACTTTTGATTTGCTGTTTTTTTTCTTTAAGAATGATTATTTTGACGGGAAATTTCACAATATATTTTTTTTCTAGTTTAAGTCTGATTGCTGTACCTGCATCACTTGACATAACTTTTATTTTCGAGGTAGATCGTGCAAAGCCAGGGAATGCAGCTGATTGATAATAAACAAGCGAAGTTGCAGAACTGCTCAAATTATAATAAAAGGAATGCCCTTAATTGACTCAGAAACTACCTTCACAATTAACAGGATTTAGCTCAAAATTTCAGTTTGTGTTAACACTAGACAAGATTAGGGACCAGTTTGAAAAAAAAAAAACTAGCAGGTTGCTTTTTTTTAATTTTAGTTTTAAACAAATTTTCCATTTTCCCTAATATAAGAAAGAGAAAAATGCATGAAAAAGTCCTTGCATAAAGTAACATTATACAGAGTTGTCCAGAAGTGGCCATACCCTCCCTCATGGTCTTTATATTTAATATTATGTTAGTTATGGTTCAATGTTTGTTATGGAGTTACGTTGAAGACTTAAAGAGTCATAAGTATCAACAATGAATACCATACATGACACAAAACAGATGAATGCTACATCCTGTTTTGCAAAGATGTTCTTCAGTTCCAATTCTCTGTCAATAACAAGTATTGCATTTAAAATCATTTTTTCCTTTCCCCAATGGTATCGCCAGAAGAGAAATATGGTTAAACTTGGGGGAAGGGAAGGATGTTTTTACTTTAATCCTTTTTTATGGTTTAAAAAAAAAATTCTAGGTAATATCTTTTACAGTTCACCCCGAGTATCTAGCCTTACATATAATGGGGATGTTTCAATAATTAGAAATCTGGTGCCATCGTCTCATTTTTGGGGTAAATAAGTTTATTTTGATAACCCTATGTGAATAGATGTTTCCGGTCTCTTTGTTTAGATTTGCAAAGAAAAATACCTCTCGCGCAGGAGCTGGAGCCAAAAATTGACGGTGATGAAGAAAGATTGCCCGATTCCAAATTATGGAAATATCCCCCATATAATATCTTTGTTTTCTGTTTCCCGAAACAGAAGATGAAAAGTTTTGTACATCAATATAACAGCAGTGCAGATAAATTTAGCATTCACATTAGATGAAATTCATGTAGACATGGACAGGAATATGGGACAACACCGAAGACTATAGGTCTTATTTTTCTCTTGTCAGAAACTTAGCCCTGGTTTACAAAACTATTAATTAAAATCCATGAATTGAAACTAGCCTCAAAGAGCCAATTGTAATTTATTTTAAAATTTCTCTTTAAATAATGTAATTCTTACAACATCAGCAGTTTATAGGCGGCGAACTATACTTTTACTCTTGGGGTTGAGGAAATAATTTTTGGGAGAGCGATATTGTAATTTAAATTCTTTTCTATGGTCAAGAAAGAAAATTTCTCAGTTTCGGGGGGATATATCTCCAGACTCTACCCTTGGAATTGCTTCTTATTCCAAAGCATTAACCTACTTACTATTAACATAAAAAATAAAGAAATAACTTTCAGCAAGAAAGTAGAACAAACTATTGCAACCTTAAATTAAACAAATTTGCATATTGGAGTTACAAAAAAAAAAACTCTTTTAAATCAAAGGAAGCGATGAGTTTATAGAAGAAAAGACATCTAACAAAAACAAGGTAAACATTAGCTATTTTTTCAACTGTAAGCTCACCTCTTTTGCAGTAAAAAAAGAGGTTCCTTATAGCCCCTAAACACCTGTATGCAGTTCCCTGCAAATTAGTTTCACTTAATGTTGCATTTTTTTTCTTTTAAAGAAAATATAAAAACAAATGAAAGAAAAGCAACTATTTCTTTGTCTTCATCATTCAAAAAAAAGATGCAAAGTAGCACTAAGAAAAAAATTACAATAAAAAGAAAATTTTTATCTACATAAAAAGGAGAATACATGACAACTGTATCAATGGTATTATTATTAATATCGAAAACAGAAAAGGAACAATATTTTCCAGAGAAAGAAATTAAACAATGCCCATATTTTTTGAGCTTGGATGCTTCGAAAATTTTCTTTTTTCGTTGCAAGTTTATGTCATTTGTTCGCTTTATAAAGGTCAACGTTATTCACGATTTTATTCAGATTCAAAAAGATATTTTTCCTGTGAGAAGAAAAAAAAGAAAAAGAAACCAAAGATGGAAGAAGCAAAATGATATGAAGCGTATTCTCAAAGAAAGTATACATTAAACCGAAACATAGTTTCAATTTTCGTACATATATTACATACCATATGTGATACTTACTTGATGAAAACTTCTTGAAATAGAGGGGTTTTCCAAAAACTTTCCTAAAAACACTTATTTATTTGCTGAAATCTGTACCATACCTAACTTTGAAAGGTTACGAACCCAATAAAAATTTTTAAAAGCAGTGACACAGAGAAAACTTATTAAAATGAACATAAATAATCCACACAACGATAATTTAAACGAGACATAATTAGACGGTATATAAAGATTTCATCTAAATTTTGTGTGAACAAATGTCAATCTTATGCTAAAATTATTACACCAAGCGTGAAAAGAGTACACAACGCTGAATTTTTGTGACATCAACAGCAAAACTGAACAGATGTTTACAACTTTACCGGTCAAAGTTAAGAACGCTAACTGTGTCAAACTTTATCAATCATTAGGGCTACATTCGGAAACAGGCACCGGTCACGCCGGTGCCAACACCGACCGGTGCCTGTTTCCGAATGCAGCTTAGAATGGCATGTCGGATTTGTATCTTGATATTAGCTTTTTTATTAGTGATTCTTAATCAGGAGAAAACATGCTTTCTAACGGTATGTTCCTTCCACTGCAGATGCTTTGATACAACGTATCAAACGAGCTGCCTTCCAAGCAATAATTTGAAACAACGGTCTCGATTCTCACTAAACAATACCCAGAGGCGTGCACAGAAATTTTGGTGCCCGTCACAAATGACTTTTCTGCTCCCCCCCCTCTATATTGTTTAACCCGGCCCCTAGTTTTAAAAATATTGGGCCTCCTTCAGGCTCGGGCCCGGCCCAGTAAGCAAAATATCTTGCCTCAGTATTGCATAAAGGTTGACATGCAAGAAAAATCATCTTGCATTAATGCTGCCTCAATGTTGTTATGTTACTCCATTTATGCTGTCAGCAGGCTGCCACAATATTGACTGACAAGGTGTATGCAGCATAATATCAGGAAAATATCAAGGTAGGCTGCTTTTGTAATCTTGCATACGTATTGATACGACAGGATAATATCAAGATGTTGTCATGACAGCATGAAATCAAGGTCTAGGCAAGATGATCTTGCTTTTGTAATCTTGCATACGTATTGATATGACAGGATAATATCAAGATGTTGTCATGACAGCATGAAATCAAGGTCTAGGCAAGATGATCTTGCTTTTGTAATATTGCATACGTATTGATATGACAGGAAAATGTCAGGATACATTGACATGACAGTATGAAATCAGCACGTTTGCAAGGTGTTTTATCTATTTATTTATTTGTATTATTTTCACTTTAAACTTCATTCATTGAATTAAATTTCATTCTTTAATTATTTCTGTTATTCTTCAAGATAGTTTTCTAGCCTAAGAATATTTCCTTAAAGCTGACATCTGATCGGAAATTCATATAAAGGTATTAATAGTACTCGCAATTTAATTTAAAAAATGAAAGTTTCTTCGTTTTTGGTAATACTTGACTTATTTTTTAATTCATGCTTCTAATTGTATTATAAAAACATAAAATGCCTAGTTAGGAATAATTGCGGAAGTTTTTATAACACATTTAAGAGTAAAGAAAGCAAAATAATAAATAAGTAAATAAATACAATAAAGTACATTTCCAAATGGATGTCAGCATTGAAAATATCCCATGGACAAAACACATGAATTTATCTTAAAGAATAACATAAATAACCATTGAATAAAATTAATCTTACTCATGAGATTGAAGTGATAATACAAAATTCTGGGCTTCATGTCCTTTGTTTCAAAGTCTAGGGACGAAAAAAGTTATTTTCGACCATTTCTAACATTGATCGCACATTGTCTGCGATATGACTTGTTTAGTACTATATTAATAAACAAATGCAATTATCACTCATTCATAAGTTATTCCTAAAACAATACTATTCCACACTAACAACTAAGCAACCAACTTAACGAAGCCTAAAGAACGCAACGCCAACGCCACGTGCAGCTCCTCTGAACCGACTGAATCGTAGGATAAAGGAGGGAGATGTGCCAGCAATGCTAGGGACGCTGGGTAGAAAGAACTGTGAGCATGCACAAGTATCAACGAAGGTCCACCTGTTCTATTGTGTACTAATTACCTTGACGGCGACAGCATGAAATCAATACATCTTGACGCCGTCAACATGTATGCAATGTTGTTATTGTAAGGTAATATCAATATTGATATTTTAAGATGAATGCAATGTTGCATACGTGTTGTTATTGTAATATTGCTTTTTAATCTTAATGCAAGCTTTATGCAGTATGAAACACGTCAATATTGACGCCGTCAGTATAATATCAAGATCTGTCAAGGTTGTTGCAAGAAATTTTGCTAGTAGGGGGGTCAACAGGAGTGTACCTTCTCCCCCCCCCCCCTCTGTGTACGCCCCTGAAAATACCTTCGCCAATCAACTGGGGATGGAGACTAACTTCAGAAAGTCATACCAAGTGTGAACAACAAATTCAAAACACTTTATAACTTTATAAAACTTATCTCCAGGGACGAACTGGGACTCCTAAAAGAGCGAGGGACAAGTATCCTAAGGACGCACACAGTTTTTAAAAAACAAAAAAGGTTTATGCATATATTTTTAAAAATAAAGCTTTATTGCAAAAAAAAAAAACGCTTTTTAATGTGCATTTTTGGGATGGTTTCCGCCTGGAGCATGTTAATGCCCCACATGGAGCACTCTGGGGATCCGACACTGCTGCAGAAGAACAAGCACCGTGACTTGGTACTTGTATTGTTTGAAATGCTTACACCCAAATCTCATTTTCAAATGTTTCTTTGAGTGGACTAACCCAAGATTTTTTCGAGGGGGGGGGGGGGCAAACTTAAAATTTCCCCAACCTGCTAGGGTGTCCGGGGGTTCTCCCCCGGTCCCGGAGAAATTTTTGAAATTGTAGTCCTTAGAACGCAGGTTTTTAGACGGTTTAGACGGTGGAAAGCACCGGGGGGGGGGGGGGGGGATCTTCTGAGAAATTTTAAGAAACTGAAGTATGTTGTTGTTGTAGTCGCTGCTTATCCTGCAGTAATATGACGAAGTCAGACGAGGTCCATCAAACCACTGACCCTGAGAAAATCGAAGACCAGAAGGGGGGATGAATAAATGTCCTCTTTAGAAAGTCCCAAACAGTCGAGGACATATTTAGGAGAGGCCTGCTCAGTTTTACATTTAGTGCAGACCTCGTGAGTTTTATTGCCCTCGAAAAACGAGAGACCCTTTATGTGGTCGCTCGCAGGGACGTAACTAGGTCATTTTCGAGCAGGGGCAAGACCTCGTTTCGGCGCCCCCACCCTTCCATAAAAAATAAATATAAAAAAATTATTTAAAAAATATAAATTTAAATTCCGCAGAGATAAGAAGGCCGCATGCGTTGATAAGCCTACAAATGCGAATTTTACGTAGTTATAAGTTTTTATACAGTTTTATCACTGGATTGCATTTTTTTAAATTTCGATAGTGGGAAAAAATAATTAAATATTTTATTTATTATTTTACATACGAAGTTTTTCAAGGAAAACTATTTTGTATTTCACAAGGGAGTAATTAACAACTTGTTGCATTATTTTTTTTTATCAGGTGGCTCTGCTCCCTGCTCGCTACCAACCCCTGAGGATTGCTTTGCAACCTTATTTGATTCGCGAAGATTTAAATCGTCTGTCAGAAAGAATCGGATTGAAAAACACGTTACGAGTTCCATTTCGAACCAAGTGAAAATTCCCCTCTCCCTCCCATAGAAAATAGATAAGTGAAGAACTAATTTTTTGAACACAATTCCACTCCTACCCGAAATTATAAAAATAATTTGATAGAAATATGCATAAATGAGATGATATTTGAAAAAAAAAAAAAAAAAAAAATCGCTTTGAACAGCATTTCTCCTCGTTCCAAACTAATTTGAACCAACTTGCACAGCTGTAGCTGCTGATGCTAAAGGGGCTCTTGAGCATTGCCAACCGGCAGTTTTGTACGTTTGAAAAACTGCTTTTAAGTTCGTGGTCTGTAGTAATATATTTTACTTTTTAGCTCCGGACTGAGCATAGGACTTTTCGCTTAAATAGAAACCCTTATAGCCGTTCTAATTTATTGATACAATTGTTACAAGCTTTATTTGACTCAGAAAAAATCTTTTTGGAACAACATGAAATATTAAGGGATGTGAGAAATCTTTCATCCCTTTAAAGGCAATTTATGTGAAATTTTTGCTTAAAAAATTAATTACAAAAAAAAAAAAAAAAATTAGAAAGTTAGAAATTTAAAGTAAACAAACCCAGGTTCAAATCCTTGGGGCTCGAAGTAATGTTGCACAAAATTTTAAGGCTGTAGGTGCTCTGAGGTCTCCTGGACGCAGGCCCGCCACAGGCATCTTTTCACAATTTCTTTCACATTACTTTTTTTTTTTTCAAATGTACCAAGATGCGAATTTAAAATTACCACTTCAAATGAAAGCAATAGAACAGAAATGTTTTCAATTATTTATTTTTAAGTATTTATATTATACTACTATGAAGAAATTTGTAAGAAAAATAACAGTATTCAACAATATGTTGCAATAACGTGTGAAATAATTTTAACTCCGATGAAAAATTAAATGGGCTATTTGTTTTTGTTTTTTACTTGAAATTAATTGAATATTTCTACTACTTAGTATATAGACTTTAATTCGACAACTTACAATAGCTCGAATAGAATAGATTGTTTTACTTAAACATTACCTTGAAAATTTTATATGCAACACATTTTTAATTGTCACAATCTGTATAGTTAAATATTAATAATTAAAAGAGTTAATTTTTATAAAGAACGCACGTTCCCCACCTCTAGTATTTAGTATACATCTGAAAAACATTTTTAGAAAAACAGATACCTAATGTGCTTGACATCAAAACGCTTTCTATTAACTTTTTTTTAAAAAAATACTAATCTTAATCATATTAACATTAGTTTTCAGTGAGTTTCTTTCCAGGTGTTTTTTATTTATAGTACAACCTTATTTATCTCGACTAACTTGGACCGACGGCACTTTGAATAAATGATAATTCGGATAGTACGGATAATAAGCAGTAATTAATTCGCAAATAAGAAGACTTATCTTTTATTAGCAGTAAAAAACGATCTTTTGCAGCAAAATTGCATAGGATTGTTACTCGCAAATACTTAGTCATTAATAGTTCGCATGCATTGGTGTCAGACTGACACTCCAAATACGTCACGTAGTTCATTAGATGACTATAATTTATTGTACGACCTTATAGCAGTTGTGTATTTAATCAAAATAAGCGAATATTTGGCACATTTATAGTTTCGTTCTTAATATCATTAATTTAGAATTATCATTTTAGTGAATATATATTTTAACTCTACAAATTTAATGCGGATAAGCCGGAGGTCTGGATAAACGGGAGCCAGATAAATGAGTTTCTACTGTAAATATAAATATACATCAAAAGTATCAAAGCAAAATTTGAGAGGTGTAAAAAATAGTTGATTTCTAACACGTTAATTGAAGTAGATGATTTAAGCATATTTAAAATATTGTGTGGGTGGCAAAAATATGTCTAAACTAAGTCTAAAATTTCTCATCTTAGCTGAATTTATCTCTAAAAACCTTAGGATTTTCTAAAGAAAAATGGGCAGCCTCACGACTTTAAATTGAATCTCTATTATTATAGTGCGAGATTTTTCACCAAGAATGAGAAAAATTTTAAACTAAACTAGGCCAATGGAACAGTGTTACGATTTTCCCTTAGGCCAGTGGGGTAGACAAGCTCTATGAGAGGAAGACATCATGTGGGCAGCTTTATGACGTTTAATTGTAGAAAAATGACATTTGAGCATTTCCGCAGTTTTGTACTTCCCATAGCTTTGTTCTTAAATTCCCCCTCCGAGAGGCAGGTTCTTAAATAAGATATAACCAGTACTAGTCATTCTAAGAAAATACTTTCATGCTGTTTACTGCGCCCGCCTCCCTCTCTTTCGGTCTATCTTTACCACTCTTTATCCACATTAAACCATGCAAGCTTTCTGCCTGCGCCCGCACTGAGAGTTTTTTTTTTTTTTTTGGACTTCTTATAATTTTTCTTTGATTTTTTACAAAAATTAATTTGAGCATTTACTTTGCCAGTTTAGCGTCCCTAAAATCTGGCTCCCGGGGCACAAGCCCCGTCTGCCCCCCTCTAGTTACGTCCCTGGTCGCTCGCTAGTCTTTAGATTGCAGTTCTAGAAGCTCTGTCACAATTAATGGTTAAGAAAGAGCCTGCTTTTTCACTTGCGTACCAGTGAGGGAGGAATCCTCCACGCATTCGAGATTTCAGTATTTATTCTGGACTGATGTTCAAGATAGGTGAGTGATGAAGAGGAAGGATTGTCGTGGTTGCAGCCCTGCTTGGTTAATTCGTCCGCTCTCTCATTGCCAAAAATGTCTACATGAGAAAGAATCCATTGAAAATAAATTTCATGGGACTCGGAAATGAGCTTGAGTTTCTGAATGATAGAAATACTGGTTTGATCTCCTATTGCAATCCTGTTGCATAGGTGCTAAAGTGAGCTCCTACTGTCCGAAAGGGTCCAGAGATTTCCTAAATCATTGTCATCAAGAACAGCTTCAAGACCTCGCTCAATTGCGATTATTCACTTTTGAAGACCGATGATGAATTAGAGTTACGCAGGCTGAAAGACAGTCCCCCCCCCCCCTCGGTTTCTCTATGAAGATGCCGCTGCCAGCTTGGTCATCTAGTTTACTGCCGTCCGTGTAAATTTTTACAGCATTGTCGGGGATCCCATTTATGATCTCTAAGGCCAACTGTCTGAGATGATCAGAAATGAAGTCCCTCTTGATGATCGGAGTACTCGTAGCTAGATTGAATTGAAATTTGACACTGAGAAGGCGTTCTGAGGGATTTAGGCAGGAGTGGGGCTCAACTTGTTAATGAGGCAGCTGTAGAAGTTTAGCTTGGCTGAAGGGACTCTTCTTCTTTAATTGCTGATTGTAGTTCAAGTTATTTAAGTATTCGGATGTTCTGTTATGCTCACCGTAGCTAGAAAGATTATTGAAGTACTTGGTAAGGTTCACCTTTCTTCTAGTTTGGAGTGGTTGCAAGTCAGCCTCAAAAAGAACTGCCTCCCTAGGGCAGCTGCGTTTAAGTCCAGTAATGGTTCTTGCCGCACTGAGTTGTATCCTTTCTAGTTTATCTAAGTTGGTGGCAGAGGCACAACTATAGATAGGGAATCTATACCCCAATAGAGGCCTAACTAATGTCATGTACGTATCTCTAGTACGTATCTCTGAAGTCTTAAAAACGCGATTATAGGCGATATGTGTTGACGTTAGAGTAAGGGATGGGACCCCAATTTTTCGACATTGAAGTTCCAAAACGCAGTTTCCGACAAACTTGGATGATTACGGGAAAGGGAGCTTTGGGGCTCTCCCTTAAAAACATTTCGAAATTGAAGTCCTAAAAACGAAGTTTTTAAGCGATAATCAATGATACTAGGGTCAGGGTTTAAAGGTTTCCACCTTAATTTTTTTGGTATTATAGTTTTTCATTTTCAGATTTCATATGAAAACATCCGCTCACTCTATTTAAAGAGAACTGCGTGCCACCTCAACGAATTGTCATTTTAAAAAATCGAATTTTTGACGACTTGGATGATATTAGAAGGAGGGATTCGGAAGCGTGAAGCCATTGTCTGGAAGTTTTACGACACGGAAGTCTTACGACGCGACTCTACACCATATTTGGTAACGTTAGGGGCTCTGCAATTTTTCAAAATTGCAGTTCCAAAAAAGCAGTGTTAAACGATTTTCGATGTTGTTAGAAGGGGAGGTGTTCGGTAGTTCCTCCCCGGGAAATGTTGCAAAATTGAACCCCTGGAAAAAAAAAATAATTTTAATGTTATTTTTAAAAGAAATTACGATTTTTTCGCAACATTCTATATTGTTTCCTGTTAAAACTACATAGTTTTCCTAATTTAACGTTCGCTTCTTCTCTTTAATAATATGGAATGTTTTGAAAAACTATTGTATTCAGTCCTATGCTGGTGGGGCACTGTGCGCGATCCAAGTCCGGACTGCAGAAGGTCAAAAACTGGATGGCCAAAAATGTATACGTCGTTAATTACTTGCTACGCTATCGCAATATCCCACAGCGCCCTTGTAGATGAATTATGGCTCTCCGTGGTGGCACACATTTTGGGGAAGAAGGCCAGTCGAGTCTCACTAAATCAATTTTAATTCAATTTAACATTAAATCCGAACTTTATGTCAACCTGCTCAGAAAATTTGACCTATTGTCCTAGCTGTCCAAAATCGGGAAGCTGGTTCTTATGTCCGCTGGACCTCTGTCCGTCGGACCTTTTGGACGTACGTGGATATTCTAACCGCGGACCTTTCAGTTTTGAGCCTTCTGCTCTGACTCCTACAGAATCACGCCCCTAATGCATGACACATCCCAAAACGCTCACAGATGTAGACTGAGGTTTTGGCAGGGAAGTTCTTTAACATTCTTTTAAATACAGAGAATAGAGCCGATTCCTTTGTGCAAGATTGTGTCGTCTTGGTGCGCTGCAAAATATTGAAAAGTTCATTAATAATAAATCTCTAATTATTTGCGACATTATTGTAAAATTGCACGGGGCGCTTGTAGGGGCTTCATGGCTCCCCGAGGATGTGCAGATTTTGGGAATCATTACCTGGAGCCTTACTAAAATACGACCCTAATACATTAATACGTTCAAAGCGCTCACAGTAATAGTATTGCCTGGGATCATTCTTTTAATCAGTGATATAGAGCCGATTCTCTAATGCAAGATTTTGCCATCTGGAAGCGCGACATTGAAAGGTTTCATTATTTAAGTACCCAAATATTTGCGACGTTATTGCAAAATTTTGACCGCGCCCCTGTAGAGGTTTTATGGCTCCCCAAGGAGGCGCTTTTATTGTAAATTGTATTTTTTTTTTAAATTACTTTTTTAAAAAACTCCCCCCTCCCTTTTTGGTGGGGGCGCTTTGGTGAAGGGCGCACCGGGACACGTCCCGGTGTCCCGGCGGGCCAGGCCACCCCTGCTTATCTCTTGTATCTGCCGCAAGCGATGCACATCTTGTAAATGTATTAAAATTGGCATATGGGGTACGAAATTTGTCTATGTTTAGGTCAGTGTTCTGAAAGCGATTGGTGATTACAAGAAAATTTTCACAAATTATTTAGCTACTTTTATCATATAAAAATTGTACTTCTGCGTTTGAAAAATAAAATGATATGAGACAGCGTATAAAGGCATGAATCAGTAGGACAACCGTATACAGATGTTTCAGAGTTACAAGAAACCCCGTTTTCACCCATCCGACAACACTTTTGTCGAATATGTCTTTTCTTCCATAAGCTCACATCTTTAGCATTGAAAAGCTTTCCTTGTAACTTTGCAACCCCGAAACACGTGTATACAGTTTTCCTGCGAATTTGTGCCTCATACTTCTTTTATTATTGCATAATATCAGAAAGATGCTGTTTTATTTGGATGTCTTACATTTCTGTTTTTGATAATGTATGATTTGGATAACAATTGATTCTGTTATGGTTTTGATTTATGATATTGATATGATTTTGATTTATGATAATTTTGATTCTGTTATGATTCTGGATAACAAAGTACATTCTTTTGTTTCCCATTCTTGCACCAATTGTTTGAAACCAATTCTACAAATACTCCTAAATAAGCTAGAATTTATTTATATATACATCAAAAATTATAATAATTACATTTGTCACTTAAGCACTGTTAACGCCTCTGCGCGGGTCCCCGAGCGATAAGGAGCAACGCTTGGGGTCTTGGCTTTGCCAAGCAACCCTAAAGCCCCCATTGTGAGAGGAGCGTGGGAAACCACCCCTCGGAGATGCACTTCCAACGTTGTAGCTAGCGGATGCAGCCATAGGGCTCTCGCTCCCAATCCCTTGTAAGGATACATGCGTATCCTAGTCTTACTTTAATATTATGCTCATACTCTAATTGTAAATAAATTTAATTGTTGTTGTTTTAACCACGACTCATCTAGGCAGTCACCAATTCCATTATACAGTCCACTGCTGGAAAATTTAGTTTTTCCCCCTGAAGCCAGGCGGCTTCAAGCACTATTGAAGTTACTCTATTAATTCTTTAAACCAGTATTAATTTCTTTGTTGTTATGTTGACTTTATGTGCTGTGCTATATCGTTTTGTAAAAAGCAACTATTTCAAATATAATAAAAGGCATATATACCATTCTAAAAGTAATTTTTTGATGAACAAAAAGTAGAGTACAGTAAAACCTGTGAAGTTGACCACTCTTGTAAGTTGACCACCTGTCTAAGTTGACCGATTTTTTCAGGCACGGAATTAGCCCTTATCATATAAATCAACCTTCGTAAGTTGATCACTAAAGTAGAGCACCGCAAGTGGTCAACTTACACAGGTTTCACTGTATACGTTTTAGGTTACATAAACCGCATTCCAAGTTATCTTGCAAAATGTCTCAAAAAATCAAAATCAAAATAAAATTGTTTTAAAAACTTTCAAATACTTCTGTTTTATTGAACATGAATAATTATGTCAAACATACCGTTAGAAAGCAAGTCTTCTCCTGATTAAGAATCACTAATAAAAAAGTTAATATCACGATACAAATCCGAGTTACAGAGGGAAATAAATAAAAGTCACAAAACTTGGCGGACATATTGATGACGTCATCAACGCTGCTAGAGGGCCAGAAAAAATTGTGTCTCGGGCGTTTTGGACTCGTCTGCCCATGTACTATTTGGATCCTAACGGGCGTACTGGTAACTTGCTGTGAAATATTTTGGCATAACTTTCAGCTACTTCACCCCACTATTTGTATTGAGCTTTATTTTATCTCCCAAAGGTAAATTTTAATGTTTTTTTTATTATTATTATTGGGAGGGATGGGGAATTATCATAGCATGAAACACTTTTTGCGTCTATTAAAGCATAAAATATCCGGCGAAGTAAAAAAAAAAATCAATCAATAACTAGCATGCAAAACTCTATTAAAATATAACATTAAACTACGCTCGCCCCCAACTTTTTCGAGATCCTTGAAGAACAAATTGAACAAGAAAGCATTAAAGAATAAAAACTGACCTGAAAAATATGAACGATGGAATTTTGCAGGTTCCTTTTGCAATTCCATCGTTCATATTTTTCAGGGCAGCCGAAACCCGAAATGTTTTGTAACGTAAACCAGATGTTTTTTTTTTCTTTTTTTACTTTCGAATGTCAGAAAAGGAAAATCCCAAAGTTTTTTCATTCTTAATTTCGTAACTATTAAATGAGTGAAATTTTGAAGAAATACAGAAAAAGCAATTTTAGTTCTCCTTTGCTGCTAAGCATACTTGAAATTTAGACACTAATTAGGACTTCCTGCCCTCTTTCCCAGTTCAATTCAGGGTGGCCAAAACAGCCCCCTTGTCAGTTTGTTAGACTTGCCCTCCTCCCCCCAAAACTCTTATAAAACTTACATTACATTGATTTCGAGCCGGGACTCCCCAAGGGTCGGGCCGCTAGTTCCGATTAGACTAGTATTTAATCCCCGTCAAGATGTGCCAAATTCAGCTCCTTGATACATCCTGCACAAAGAATGCGAAAAACATATTCTCGCGTTTTTGTAGCATACAAGCATTTCTCAAGATAAATTTTTGTGACTCACATGTTTCATGACTTGCCAGTTATGTAATACCGAATTCAGTATTTTGGAAGTTCTTTTGTTATTGCTTGTTTTTATCTTACTTCTACTGCAAACTGTTAATATCTTAAGCATGGAAGGGGGGATATAAGTTATTTTACTCTATTTCATTTTCTGCACTACTTGTGAATGAAGAAAAAATTGTTTGTTTTGAGAAAAATTGCATTATATATACATTGATTTTTAACTTAAAACAGGATTGTTAACAGGATACCCCTCATCCCTTCAGACAACCCAATCAAGTTCAAGCGCCTCCAGTTCCGAATCAAGCCCAGCTTTGCCATGTCCACCAACAGGGCCCAGGGTCAATCTCTCAAGGTGGTCGTCATGCATCTGGCAGAGCTGTATGTCGGCTGCTCCGGAGTGGGAAATCCAGAGAATCTCGACATTAACTCACCAGGTGGCAGGACAAAGAATGTATTTTATCAAGAGGCCCTGCTAAACTAAGCTCTAAATTGAGATTGTGACACCCAGGGCCGCGCCGTCCCTATGTGCAAGGTCGTGCAAGGCACGACGGCGCCAGAGCCAAAAAGGCGCGGAGACCCACCGATCAAAAAGGCTCCAAATGAAGGAAAAAAACTCTAACCAAAAAAGTAAAATAGAACTCTTCATTCTATCAAATGGCGATGGTGAAATGGCACTGCTCATTGACACGACACAATTAATCCGTCCCGCTGAGAATGTAAAAGGAAAATTTACTGACTTGTTGTGTCTAAACACTCTATTCCCAAGCGCAATCTTTTACACTGAAAACGAGTGGCTTTAATTATGCCTCCTACATTAGCATTTTCCTTCTTAAGGTGGAGCTGTGAATGTTATTTCGGTACTGCCGTGTGCAGGTAAATAGCAGTATCTGCAGAAATGAGTTTTCGAGATTTTTGAAGAAATGTGTGGTGGATGGTACTAATACTAGGAAAATGTTGGAATTAGACGTTTTTTCTTTCAGCGGAAATCAAATAAGTGAGCTTGTGCAATAAATATAACGTACAATAGATGACAAAAATGCAAAAAAAAAAAAAGAAAAATGAAAAATTGCACTTACTGCCCTTTACCTGCACTACACAAGGCTGAGCATACGAGGCTCAAGAAATTTGCTTTTCCCCATCTTGGTTCTTGCGTTGAATATCTTGTATGATATAAGTAATTTGTGCAATTATAGTCTTTTTGCGATTTTTAATTAGTGGTAATTCCACTGCTTTGTGTTATGATACATAAAAAATACGGTAAGCACATTTGCATATTATTTAGACGTGTGTAATATTTATATATTGGAGACAATATTTTAGGTTAACCTTTTAGTTCCGAAAAGTAACGACTTGACCATAAATTACTCGATTCTCCTCTCCCCCCCTCCCCTTTTATTTCTTTAACTATTTGTGCATTAAATTTAAAAAAAAAAACTTTGGAGAGCCTATGTTACTGTTTTAGATAGTAAATTCGATGCCTTTTGTAACGGTTCCGTATTTTAAAATTTTTTATTGTACTAAAAATGGTTTCAGTTTCATATTTTAAAAGGGAATATCCTCTACTTCAATTTAGAAATCTATTCAGTACTCTGTTGTCTATGTATGTAACTTGGATATTTAAAATATTTTCTTTTTCCAAAAACGCATTAGCATATCAATGGCAGGGTTAGTCAAACCGGGCCCAGCTTGAAAACACCCGCCCGCTTTTTTTCAGGCAGTCATACTTGAAATGTCTCGGTAAAGTGGATTTTTCACATTTTGAAACAATTTCTTCAGAAACAAACTAAATATTAATCAATACGAAGTCCAGAAATGGAGATCTTGCTTTCTGGACAGTATGTCAAATATTAGAAATTTAAACTGCACAATAGCCGCCCCCCCCCCCTTTTCTTAAAGTTCTATTATACTAAATTAAGCAATAATTATTTCAATCATATTCCAAGATTTTTATTTTTTTACTTTTGGGGTGAAATGCTTTGATTAACTGACACTCGACGTATCTTTTTTAACAGTAGCTCAATGCAAGGTTTCCAAGAAAAAAAAGTTCAAAATTCAATTTCCATTGCCCCTCCCTTACATCCGTCCTTACTCGAAATAACTTCGAGATATGAAGTAAAAACGTACACTGTGTTCCAAAATTAAAAATTTACACATTGTTTTTCTTTTGATAAATTAAATGCCAAACGTATTTTTTTCTATATTACATTTGTCTACTAACATCATCCTAAGTCTTAACTATATTTTGCTCGAACGTTAATGCATAAAGGCGCTCAAAAATGACTGAGCTGGCGGTGTATTTCATGTATTTCTGCTTTAGCCCTGGCTATTGGGCGGTAATTTACTGAAC
>NC_072739.1:18057625-18199045 GCF_026930045.1 Uloborus diversus
TTTCTGGCTCATCTTTGCAGTCAATTCCGAAATTTTTATACGGGGAGGAATCTATTGGAACACAGTCAGGAATTCCTCTCCAGGTTCCTGAGTGGCAAGTAACAAAATTTGTTCCTACCAGCACAAGATCATTATTACACATTATTTGACATCTGTTTTCATGCGTAAAAGAACAATTTGCCACGAAAGAGATATCTGGAGACACAAAAACTGGACATTTTTCATTGTCAACGCATTTCGGTATTGAGTTCCATTCTCCACTTGGCAGACACTGGACAGTTCGCTCTCCCTCAAGTGCACCCTTTTTGCACCTCACACTGCATTTATAATCTTTAACTCTCCAGCACTTCCCCACAGTCTCGAATGCGTCTGGCAAAGATGGACAGATGGGTTCCAGGCACCTGGCACGTCCAATCCATTTCGTCCGATTGCACCTGATGACGTGATCCCCCTGAAGCAAAAAGTCTTCTTTGCACCGCAGCAGGCATTCCGATCCGTCCACGCTGAACATGGAGATTGGAATTCGGCGCTGGGATCAAGCTCAGACAAAGGGCAACGAGAATTCTTGATGGCCTCGTCCCAAAATAATTCTCTCGCCATTTCGCAATCTGGAAGAGGCTTCCACGTGCCACTGTTCGTGCACACAGTGTCAGCAACCGACACAAGTTTCTTCGTGTTTTGTTCGGAGCCCGGCACAAAGACGCGGATGAAACAGCCCACTTTGCAACTCTGCGCTGCCGATGTCTTGCAGCTCGGATCCACAAACTGAAGGGGCTCAGGAAGTGGTGCAATCGCACAAACCTCTCTGGACTGGCATGACGGCACTGGTGACCACTCCCCTGATGAGAGGCAAATAGCATCCTCAAGAGGAATAACTTCGTTCGGGCATCGAACCTGTACACGCAAAAAAGTTCATAAACCAAAGCGTCGTAGGATCCAACATAGAGTACATCATCGTTGTACAGGGTGTTTGAGAAAAATCTGCACTATTCTTAACGTTTTTTTTTTTTTTTAATTTTTTTAAAATTAATTAATTTTAAAAAATCCACGGTTCATCGGTCGGATATTCCCAATTTTCCGAATGAAACTACTAATTTTACCGAAGGATAAAATACGAACATGTACATAGAATAGCCAACATTAATTTTTAAAAATGGCAATAATACATACTGTCTGCAAAATTGCTGAATCGTCAGGGAAAGTTGCCGAAAGAGGTAAGTTTTGGGAGATGACAGTGTGGTTTTTATTTTTCAAACTCGAACACTGGAGTTGATAATATTACTTTCTTCCCTGAACTCTTTAGATCTAAAACAAACCTTGCATATGTCTCCAATCTTTCTGGTGCAGTTGACCAGCTTGGGCGAACGTCAGCTCTGGACAGGAGTCTGCAGCGTCACACGGCGGTATCTCTGACCATGTCCCGTCCGACCGACACTGGATGACGTACTTCCGGTCTTTGCACGACAAAGCGCAGAGCGAGCTCGGCTCCCTGGTGCACTCCCCGACCTGGAATCCTAGCCGAGAGATAGCCGGACAAGGCGCCGTATCCGATTCTATTCTTGGAACGGCCATCCGGATACAGAACGCCCCTTCTTTTTCGGAATCATCTGCGGAGAGTTCGTCGCAGTCCACAGCTTCCACTATCTGACCTGAGCAGGGTGGTATCTCAGCCCACTGCCCGTTCTCCTGGCACAGAATATGCTTCCTCCAGAACAGCAAATTGTCCGTTTTGCACATCATGTGGCACAGTTCTCCCGGCCGGAAGGTGCAGGTGTCTCTGACGATTACAGTTTGCGGGACATCACTCCTTTTGCAGTCATTTGCGCACGCTGGATAGGATGAAAAGAACGTCCATCTTTACTTCGGAAGCACTATAGGTTGATTTCAACACTATGACTGCTCAATACTAGTTTGCCTCAGGAACACTCGACTTATATCACCTTTATGCCGACTGAAGAGTGTTTAAAGTTACAACTAGGCTTCCAAAGCGAGATCAATTGTGTGGAATCTCAAGAATGAAGTTTAGTTCAGGCGCACAACTTTATGCCGACTGAAGAATGTTACAGTTACAACCACACACTAGAGTGATATTAACTGTATAGAGTCTCAAGAATGTTAAAGCTTACTTCAAGCACACTAGACTTATATCGACTTCATGAAGACTAAAGAATGTTGCCGTTACAACTGGAATTCTGAAGTGATTTCAACTGCATAGGGTCTCAAGAGTGTTAAAGCAGGAACACTGGTCTTTTAGCAACTTTATGCCGACTGATGAATGTTACAGTTACAACTGTCGCTCTATAGCAGTGTTTCTTAATTTCTTTTATTAGTGGAATCCTTTTTAATGCTCACTTTTTTCGTGGAACCCCTGGTTTTTCATCACCAGTTTGCAGCGGTGTAGCCTGGATTTTGTTTCTTAGGGCGCCCAGGTTCTTACCTCAAACAGACTATATACACTATTTGTCATTAAATGGCAACTTAAATAAGATTTAATTTATGATCATACTAATTATTGATAACTTCTAGTTATTATTTGTTGTTATAAAATACCAATGCACTCCTATTTGTAACTCTGAGTATTTTAAAATGGACAAATAAGAATCAGAATGTATGAATGAGTTATCTGATTTTTTTTTCTTTTGAATTAAGAAAAGATATACTAATGTGTTTTGTTCAATATTTCACTCAAACTTACACAGAAAAAGTATTTAAACCTCAAAAATTAAAATGTCTTCTTCAATTTTTTAACATTTTTAAAGTTATTTATAAATAATGGACTTAGATGTTACTATGACGTCAGACTGAGTAAGAGCATTTAGACGCCCTTGACCAGTACTGCTCCTTAAGTTGGTCCTCACTCGTTAAATTTTGAAATTGCCGTTTCAACTGCTGCCACAGATACTGGGAGAGTGGCTAGTATCAAAAGCGGAATATATGAAAATGACGTCAAAAACCATAATTTTAGACAATATTTGACAATGTTGTAGGAAAACGACTTTGGGGGTGTGACTCCCAAATTTTTTTCAATACTGAAATCACTTTTAAAATATTCTTTGGTGATATTAAGAGATTAAAAGCTTCTTACGGAATTTTTTCGAAATCGAAGTATAGGAGTTTTCAAAACGCATTTTTAGGCTATCTTTGGAGGCATTAGATGAGAAGGGGTGTTTTGGGACTGATCTAGGGAAAATTATGAAGGTGAAATCTTGAAGGCACAATTTCAAGTTATTTTTGATAGTCTAAAATTAGTATCATTTTTGGCATCAAATAAAAATATTCTTATAGTGACTAACATCGAGAAGAGATGAAATTAAGGGAGGGGAGTGAAGACTTTCATTCATGAAACCTAGACTACAGTCACATGATAGATTTTAAAGCAAAGCATTGGAAGAAATCAAGTTTCTAGGGCTTGTTTCACGCATAACGTGCCAACCATTCGTCGTTGCTGAGTCACGTGACTCGAGGTCTATGGGTTAGATTTTGCTGAGCCAATGATGGGACTTGCTCCCTCCATTTTAATTCCTGCTCTAACGTAATAATGCTCAGATTAGTATGCGAAAGTAAAAGTAAATTTATTTTTAATATTGAAAAAGTGTTAGGTTTATCGATTTTTAAAAGAACAAATTTGAAAGGTGTGAAAAGAAACCATGCAAGTCTTATGGAACCCTTGAGAGAACTTCGTGGAACCCTGGGGTTCCGCGGAGCCCAATTTACGAAACACTGCTCTATATTGATATCAACTGCAAGGAGTCTCAAGAATGGAAACGTTTATTTCAGGCACAGAAAACTTATATCAAGTTTATGTCAGATTAGAATGTTAAAGTTGCAACTGGCACACACTAGACCTTTACAATCGCTTTGGTGGGTCAAGAATGTTAAACTTACTACTAGCGCACTAGACGGATATCAACTCTACAGCCAAAAATTTTTAAGTTTACTTCAAGCACTCTATAACTATTGCCATAACTCTATAGCTATCTATCTTCAGACACAATGTATTATTGGCATATCAACTCGATGTCGACTCCAGAATGTTAAAGTCACAACTTGCACTCTAGACTGATATCACTCTATGACGGCTCAAAAGCATGAAATCTTACACTGTGAAAACAATTCAGAAACATTCCTAGAAAATAATATACAGTTGATGAATTCAACTCCTGCTAGTAGCATATCATAGCGTCTGAAACACACTCAGATTATAACTATCTGATTTGCCATTCGACTCAAAAAAATAATAAGAGAAGACTACCTATCCTCTTACTGAACAAATCTTCCGAGGAACGTTAGATACCCAAAATCTTTGCCCCCCCCCCCCACCCCCAATCAATCGCAATTGGCAGAAATGGCATTATTCAACCGTTCCACAATGTAGCGAACTCCGTCTATCTTGAGAAGGAAGCCATATTTTTCTTAAAGCATTTGTGTTGCTATGAAGTAGGGTGAACAGAGACCCTTTTACCGTCTGGTGCCTCCTCCTAAAACTATCTCTGTATCCGCTCCTCACCGGATCAATTATAGTACCACATGTACCACCGACGGTGACTAGAGTCCCTAGGGACTCTAACGGTGACTGGTGATTTTAATTGCGCAGTGATCACAAAGCCATTCAAGTTCCCATTCTATATCAATGCCTCCGGGATTGCTGGATCAGGTGTTACTCAGTTTTTTGTATAAGTCATGTTTTCTTCCAGGCTCCTTGACAAGCAGGTAAAAAAACCTCAAAAAGTCGTCATTTAAACTAAATGTGGATTTTTAAGGACAGCAAGTTCTGAAAACCGTCTCTTTTTCCGGCATGAAAATAATTCCCCTGAAAACCAAATTTTATTTCAAGTGTTTTTAGAGCTGATATAATACAGTAGTTTACACAAGACTTTTCAATCAGAGCTTCGAAAACAAAGAACAAGGTTTTTTTTATTTTATTTATTTTATTTTTATTTTTATTTTTATTTATTTATTTATTTATTTATTTAATTTATTTTTTTTTTATTTATTTTTTTTTTTTTTGGTTCTTTTAAAAACAAGTGTATCTTACCACAGAATGAAAGGTCTGAAAGAAACAAGCACCAAAAGTAGACCAGCTGTACAGATTTTGAAAACTAAAAGAGAAAAAAGGAAATGTTAACGATCCTGCGTGCAAATTTAATGATACTAGAGAACAGCAGTTTTTTTTTTTTTTTTTTTAAGAATAAGTGCTTTTTTTCTTTTTCTTTTTTTATGTAATTAATCTTTTAAGCTAATATTTCACATAAATTTCTATTAAAGGGAGGAAAGATTACACACATCCGTTAACATTCTATGTCCTTCGAAAGAGCTTTTTTTTTTTTTTTTTGGCATTAAATTAAGCTTCTTCTAATTTTGAACAAAGGATTTGGTTACTTCTTAAACAATTTGACAAATTTTAATATTTTTAAAAAATATTTTGATTGGTGCGCAGATTCAAATTACTTTCTTGCGCTTCTGCACATGACATCACAAGTGATGAAATGACATTAGCGCAGTTTTTAATTCGCTTCTTTACTCACATGAACTGGCAACGATATAGTTGATACCAAGCTTGGAATGCATATGTTCAATTCGCTTCTGAATTATCATAACCAGAAAATGCGGTAGACAGCAAGCGTAAGCATTCCCCGCGCCAGTTGATTATGCGCCAAAGTACATCACTTGTGACATCATAATAACCACGGCTAATTTTTCGAAAAATCGGACATTTTTAAAAATTAATTAAAAGTTAAAAGTTTTAAAAATGTAAGTTTTTACTCGCTCCATCTTTTTGTTTTATTTATTTATTCATTTACTTTTTTTCTTTTTTTTTTTTTTTTTTTTTGCTCATTTTGTCACCTTCAGTGACTACAAGTATTATTTTTGACTGATGTAAACAACCCCATTCAATTCGATTCTACTGCTTTTCGTGGAGTTTAATCCGCCGAGTTGAGTGGAAAATTTGCTGGTTAACAGGGGGCCGCGACCAGATCCTAGTCAGTCCAACCCTTAGGAGGGATAAAGTCTTCCTAAAAGTATCGTTAGTAAAAATTCAACCGACTGAAAATCGAATTATCGAGAAAGTTAACATCTTTATGCAGTTTTGTGTGCTCGCGGCGGGACAGCTTTGGTATAATCTCCGGGTTGTTGACATTTTTTATTTATTTATTCATTCATTTGAACTTTTTTCGGGAAGATTTCGATAATTGGGAATCTGGCGATCTTTTTTCATTGGAGTCAACTTTAGGCTTCAGTTCCTGCGCGAGAGGTATTTTTCTTTGTAAATCAAAACGAAGAGACAGGAAACATCTATTCACATAGGGTTACTATAAATCAACAGGGTAACCAAAAAAAATTATTTACGCCAAAAATGAGACGACCGCACCAGATTTCCAATTATCAAAATATCCCCTCAATCACGATTGCTAATTGTTTTCACTTGACCGTCTTTGACGCTCCTGCAGGCGCGGCTCTTCCGGTCCTGAGCAATCCGCTTCTCCTGGTCGGTGGCGTCCATGTCCTACACACACGCACGCTCACACACATACACACTCACGCATACAAACACGTGTCTTTACACACATACACGCCAACGTGCATTCACACAGGCCTACGCACACACACAAGCCTACACATACACAACTATACACACGTAACCGCCCAAGAGGAGGGGCAGGCTTGGGGGAACAGGAGCTGTTTCTAGAAACAATAACTAAAATGAGTAGGGTCCTGTCGCAGCTCGTGATTGCGAAAAACATAATTTGAACTAAAAATTTCCGAATTCATTTTTTTTTTTTTTTTTTTTTTTAAATTTAAGATGTTCTCTATTTCAGGTAAACGGTAATCCATATCGGATGAACATGCATCGAACACACATAAAAATAAAATCAAAGGAATATCAAATACTGTCAAGAGAGACAAATAAGCAACACGTGGTAGTTCAAAAAAAGCGCTTACTTTCAGCATTATTCGTAAAACTTACGAAGTTTATAAAACCTTCGCTCTTCTAAGATGTTTTCGATACTTTGAAAAGCAAATGAGCTTGTTGAAACTACTCACAGGCGATTGAGTGCTGACTTAACGGTTATAAAATTAATTACTATCATAATAGTAAGGCTAAACTAAAACATTCAACCAGTCTGACAGCAATTTCTTAACGAAAAAATCATTGCCGCACTTGATGAAGCTTAAAGTATGATATCGAGTGTAGAGCCGCTATATATACAGGCTGACGCATCAACTTAAGTTTAACCATTAGTTAGTTTTTGGATCGAATTTTTCATTGTTGCGGAGCCAGCGTTACCATAGCAAAGTTTCTGGTTTTGCCAAATTAGCCAAAAATAATATTTTATTTAATAAACAATCCAAGTTGCTCGCAGTGAAAAATCACCAAACGCGATAACTTGCCAGAAAAGACAACCGGTCAAACACGAGCTCCGATCCAAAATGGCTGATCTGAAGCGAATGAGTCGGCTCAATATAGGGCCCATAGACTATTTATTATTATAACTAGCGAAAATACCCGGCGTTGCCTGGGTCAGTAATAATTATTAGAAACAATCGCTACTTTCCTTCGCTTTCTGTTTTAATTGAAAAAACTCAAAACATACCGCTTTGACATGATTAAAAATCGAGCTTTTTAATTACCCATAAAAGTAAAATGGCAATAAATACGAAGGACAAAATAGCACTCTTTTAGAAACGAAAAAAACGACATTTACGAATATACAAATTTGAGGAATTTCCAAAATATGAATTTAAACTTCACTTGTTAAAAACGATTTACCCTTTTTTTGAACATATTCTAAAATCGTCTCTATATTGCTATTGAAGTACAAACTTTTAAAAAATGTAGCCGCCCCGTAATCCCTTACTGCGGTTTTAAATGTTACGAAATTTGCTGTAATAGTTTTCGGATATCTTGGCCTAACTAACCTTGGATAACTAACTTCCCTACTTTATAAAACTGTGTGTTACTAATTTTATTGAAGAGATAGTGTCGCCAAATACTGAAATACTTCTGGTGACCATGAAATGATGCTATCCAAAATGTTTCCAAAATAAGTAGTAAAGTTTGGCAATTGTGTTTGAAATTGTGCGCAAACTTGTGCTGTTTATGGATTTGATTAATTTAGTTGGCGGAGGATTTTACATGTTAACAAATGATATAAAAAAAGAAATATTAAAGAAATGGCGATATTTTGGTTACATGGGGAAAACCGAGAAACAGTATTCGCGTAGTTTTTAGCTTCAAAAAACAGCGACAATTTAAAAAATTGCCACATGCCTTAGCTGTTGAAATGATTCTGCAAAAAAAGTTTAGCGAGATTCCTGCTGGTTGATCAAGCACCCAGTTAACACAAATAAAATATAAAAAAAACCATTACTAAAAAAATAATTGCCTCAAAGTTGCGTAAAACTGGAAAATAATCAGCCAAATCCATGTATTATTTGCCTATCTTGTGCAAAAAATCTTACTTTAAAATTTGACTTGAGAAAAGCCTTGAACAGTCACGAAAAGCGAAGATAGTCAAAATCGACAGGGAGTTGAGATTATACCTTAAATACTATATTGTGTTGAGGAAAGCCTTCGAACATGGAACTAAAAAGCTCATAACTCGTTTTTTATTCTACTTAGAAATTTTGAACAGGTGCCATCTTCAGTAGAAAAATCAGAGCTTTCGATGGACATATAATGTTAATATGTGCAAATATTTTTTCATTCTCATATTAGAGAAATTATACAAAAATTGGGTTTTATCGCCCTCTAGGGGGGGGGGAGGTTGCCCCCCATAACGGGGTGAAAACTACCCTATGTGTTATTCTGATGCATAAACTATATTATTGTAAAGTTTCATCAAAATCCATTCAGTAGTTTTTGCGTGAAAGAGTAACAAACATCCATACATCCATACAGACAAACTTTTGCATATATAATAGTAGTAATAGTAGTAAGATTTATTTGTATTATTAGCCCATAGACTAATAATAAGAGCAGACCGAGCTTTCTCATTCTTGCTGATAAAGAAAATTGGTTCAAACATATGTCATGTGACTGGTGTGAGGGTTTAGCGAAACTTTGGCAGCATGGTTGCTAGATGGCGGCATTATCTATAGTTTGGCACTCGTCATTTATTTTAAGACGGAATCGATTTTCCTTAGTTTCTTTTTTCTTTCCCTGGTGCAGGGATTGAACTATTTTTCTTTTAGTTATGAATTATTTTGAAATTAGTAATTAGTTTTAGATAAGACAACCACTCAAAATCGCGCTCCGATCCAAAATGGCTGAACATCAGCTGATGCGTCGGCTCGTATATATAGGGGCCTTAATCGAGTGCGGCCGTGGATGATGAAACGGTGGCGTTTTTCCCTACGAAAGACTCATGGTAAAGGTAAAACCCCTTGAGAAGGACAGGCCGACTTATCCGACATTTCGGTTACAATACAGCTTTGGATCTGACCTTGTTTCTAGTAAGATAAATAAATACCTTTGTGCTGAAAAGTAAAGTAAGAAATAACAACTTCAAAAAGCATAAATTGCAGATTACTTCAGACACGTGTTTCAGGATTAAAGGAACGCGTTTTTTCAATGCAAAAAAAATGAGCTCAGGTCCTAAAACAATGAATGTTAAGTTGAGTAAAATGTCACTTCAAGTAAATCTAGTAAGATAACTTAGTTCACAAATTCAAGAAAATTAAATCGGGAAATGTTTGCTGTAATGAACCACATTTTCACATCTGATATGATTTCTCTGTCAATGAAAAATGTTACGTCAAATGCTCTTCATTAACAGAGAGAAGTTTCTAAATTTTCTTAAAATGCTCCACTTCAAATGCAGTACTGTATGACATATTGCAATAGTAATCGAAAAAAAAAACACTATAAATAAGCGTTAATTAATTAATTTATTTATTTATTTTTCTGGAGTGGGGGGTAAATTTGACATTGATTGAACTGATTTAAATGTTCCTTTCATTTTCTCACAGTAGGAAAATGTTTATTTGCTTTGAATTTGTATGGAGATTGGCGATTGAATATCTGCTCGAGGCCGAGCCCGCTCGAGCCCGAAACCTATTTTTGTTTCTAGAGCCCGAGCCCGCTTCGGGCCCGGGCTGAGCCCGTCTCATCTCTACTCCCTACCCGATTAGTTTGGAACCAAAATGTATAATCGTTACTGGTAATATCAGTAGGAACATTTCAGGATTTCACAGATTTCCATCTCATTCCTGTTAAAATCAAGTATCTTTGCAAACAAGTTTCCTGAATTTCTACAAGTTGAACGAATGCACACTTTTCGCTGTTGTGAAAAACAATTTCCTCTACCAGTTTAAAGATTGACTGAGCCTGTTTATTAAATGCTCTCAGACGCACACGATACGTCCAGATTGGACTATGCTCCATGTAAAAGTGAAGCATTCATTGGATAGTTGCAGGTAAGTAATAGGCTTTGATTCAATTTGCAATTCTGTCATAGGTTTCCGTGTAGTTAGTTGCTCAAATGTTTCAGGGGTAGTCTAACGGGAGATTTCTAACTTCTTCAGAACGTTTCAAGGATAATTTCAGAAATGGACCGTGGTAGCCCGATCGTAGAGTGTCGGATTCGGGGCCAGAGGGTCCTGAGTTCAAACCTCGATGGTCGAAGATCCACCGTCGTCATTAAAGGGGACTAGGGGACGTTAAATATGCTCGTAGTCTCAATGTCCTCCAAGTGAAACGATACCTCTGGGGGGGTGCTAGCACCAGGTAGCTATTAGCTCCTGGTCTAGTTCTAAATTCTCATTAACTGTTCGATCCGGTGATGGTGCTGCCATCTATCGGTATAAAAAATAATTGAGGTAAGGCACTTAGTATGCAGTCCTCGACATAAATACAGTTGTAGTCAGTTGTGACTCGGAATCGAATTTCAGAAATGTTGCTGACTTTTAGCGGAAAACGTTCCTAGTTTTTGCAAGAAATGTTACTGGCGACATTGAGCGTATCAGGTGCCTATTATTTTCCAGGAACGTTTCCGAACTGTTTTTAATGTACGAGTGTCGTTCAATAATTAAAAGACAAACTGACCTGGAGAAAAAACCATTTAAGTAAAATATGACTGTTCCTACTTTTCAACATACTACCCATCAACATTTATGCATTTGTCCCAACGGGTTGCTAGATTTTCTATGCAGGCTGAAAGGAAATCTTTGTCTTGGTGTCGGAGCCAATTTCCGGCGAATTTCTTGACATCCTTGTTATCAGTGGAACAAACAATTGGAAGTCAAAGAATGCTAAATTGAGGCTATAAGGAAAGCAAGGCAGCACCTTTCAGCTCATTTCATCAGTGTGTTCACTGAATAATTGAGCAACGTGAGGGGCGTGTGTTGTCTTGTTGGAAAATCATACGTCTCCTCTGAGATCCACGACGTTTCTCTTTCACGGCTGACTTCACCTTCTTCAAAATCATATTCGAGCTGTTATTTGTATGCTATAATTCGAGTTTGAAATGAGAATGTTAAAAGTTCAATTCGCAGGCATTGATTCTGTTCACCTCGACTTCTTTTGAACTAATCGACCCCGCTGCAAGACCGTCGCTATGGGGGGGGGGGGGGGGTGAGGGGGTGTCTCACCCTCCCAATGATTTCATCTAGTCGGCAAAATGAGTTTGAGTCGGCATTTTCAATATTTCGGAATTTCAAAGCATTCATTAATTAAAAAATTAAAAAAGAAAAGCCAACAAAGTTACTTCGGCATTCTTTCGCCGATTGTTTTCTTTAACGTGTCATTTTAAGGGCGCTTTGACTGGTCCGTGAAAAATATGACACGGTCAGTCGTCAAATTAATCAGAATCGGTATTTTTGACTTTTTAGTTTCGGCATTCACGAAACGTTTGATTTTTTTAAAAATGTAGCACACATGGTACACAGATTTATAATGAATAATAAGCATCGACAAGAGAAAAGAAAATATGAACAGTTTGGGCGGGCATACCATGTTTGACAGTGCTTCATGTTCATTCTGATAAATTCTTTTTTCAGATAGGATCATTTTTTTCAACTGCTCACTATATGCCGATTGCTTAATTTACGACTGCTTATTTTCCCGACACGATAAGCGCCCACTGAGAAATTTCATTTAGAATCGGCATTTTTTAATCTTTTTCAATTGATTCTGGATTTAAAATCTTTGAGTAAAGTAATATGCAGCTTGACATGTGCACTTTTTCACCTTTAGGAGGAAAAATCAAAAACATAAATAGTTTGCATAGGCGTGTCTTTGTGTATCACGTGAAAGATGTAATCAATTAGCCGACAGCTAATTGCACTGCATTCTGAATTTTCCAACAGTTTCTTCAACAAAATTTGATTTTGCCAACACTATCCAGGGACGCCCCGAACAGAAATTTTTGGAAAATTCTCACTTTGGGGGGAAATCTTAATTTGCCGAATGATAAAATAAGGGTATCAACATGCACCCATGGATAAGGGACAATCGGGAATTTAAAAATTGCAATTATGTCTCCAAATTTGCCGAATTGTCAGACGAAATTTGCCAAATGAGGACATTTCGAGAGGTCACAGGGATCTCCTGTTGGTGTGCCTATAACTATATCAGTCGGCAATTTCAGTTATAATAAGCTTTTTATTTTTAGAGCTAATTCTGAATCCCCATATCTTTGGTAATATTTTTTCCATTTTAACAGTTTTAAAATGCAAAGCACGAATTTTTTGCTAAAATAAGGCTGAATTTCATTTTAGTGTTTATTTTGTAAAGGTTAGAAAGTAAATGTAATCTTAAAATATTATTTAGAAATATTCGGGAATCTGTATTACACATTAAGATAACCTAACTATGAGCAACCAAGATGTACGTTTCAAACATTTTTATTTGTTTATTTATTTATTTATTTTCAGAATAATTATTCAGTTCAGTATATAGAAACCAATGGTAAACTTCAGTTTAAAAATACAAGTAGATTAACAAACATAGCGTTGGGTCGTCGACTCATTTATAAAATTGTATCGTCAATAAAAAACACAGCAAAGTGGAAAAAATACACGGGGCGCTGAAATGAAAGACAAATTAAAATATTACAAAACAAAGTCACATTGGTAGATATAAAATGTTAGATTTTGAAACAAACTTCTGAATACATATTCAGCACCATTTCAGCTTTTTCTAGGCTGACGGGTAAAAATCGAAATAGCACAGACGCCTATTTTTCGACCAAAGAAGTGTATTGTGTCGTGATAACTAGTAACAGGAGAACAGGACATTAGTCCATCTATTGTAGCATTGGGAAATGCCGCTGAGTAGACGGCGATGACTGCGGTAGCGCTAGAAACGTCGGGACTTCAGAATCTTTCTCTGGAACTAGGTGATCGAGGGAAAATTAGGGAAGTCTTGGATCAGTTTGTTGTGTGCTGTTGATTTTGAACCTTTTGTCGTGCTATGAAAGCTTTCCGCAATAAAATGAAATTTGTTATTGGTGCTGGAGTTCTGATGAGATACGTGGCATTGATTTTGATGTTTTTCCTGCTCTTTTGCTGGCTGCATCAAAGGCATCAGGCATTGGAAAAGTAGAAGACTTGAGTTATTATTCTATAAGAGCTATTTTGCTTATTCTGCACTCTGAACTGCCCTCCAAAAAAAGAAGACTAGTTGAAGTTTTGAACTTCATTCGTATGTGAATGAGCAATATTGTGACAAGTAAGGGAAAAACTGAAAGCATTTGATCTTACTTTGAGCTTAAGAAAAAACATTGAAATGCAGCAGAAAAGGTATGATTATTTTAATGTAATATTTTGAAAGCATTAATTTTAAGATTCTCTTTTTTTTATATATCTTCCGTTAAATACTGAAAAATGAAGTTGTAAGTAGGGTGCTGAGATGAAAAATTGGGTATAAATCTGACTATTACACATTCGCAGGGTATTTCAAAATACCAATACACTCTATTGTGATTCTGGTTATTTTTTTTAAAAAAGATAAATACCTCATTATTTATGCATCAGTAATATGCTTAAAATATTTTCTCAATTAAGAGACAGAAATACTGAAGTGTTTTCACCTGCCATAGGATTAACAGTTCACTTAAATTTACGCAGAAAAAGCTTAAAAACATTAAAATATGAAATTTCTGTTTTTTTTTTCAATTGTTTAAATAAATAAGACTTTAAAGTAAGAAAAAACAACGTCGAAAGAGCACAAATGATTTCACTCTGTATTGACATCAGACAGAACTAGACCATTTAGACGCTCTTGACTATCTGCACTACTCCTCTCAACAAAGTTTGAAGTTGTCCCTACAGCTGCTGCCATAGATACTGGGAGAGTGACTTCTGTCAAGAGCAGAACGTTAATATTTCAAATTCATATCGAAAATCGTAATTTTAGGCAATTTTTTGTAATGTCGAAAAAGGTTTTGGGTGCCTCTGGATTTTTTTTTTTTTTTTTTTTTTTTCAAAATTGAAGTCAGTTTTAGACTATCTTTCTGATATTAGGGGTGTCGAGAACTTCTATAGGAAATAGTTCGAAATTGAAGTTTAGTTTTAGACTACCTTTGAATACATAAAGTGAGAGGGGGTGTTTCGGGATTTATCTCGGAAAGATTTTGAAATTGAAATCTTTAAAGCGCATGTTCAGGTCCAGGCTATCTTTGATAGTAACTTTTGGGAAAGCGGAAATTTCGGAATTTTTAAAAATTGAAATCTTAAAAATGCGTTTGAGACTAATTTTTGATCGAGGGATGTCTCCACAGAATCTTTGGTATAGAAATTTCCAAAGCGCAGTTTTAGGTTAAGTGCAAAGACCTAAGAGAAGGGGGAAATTGTTCGAAATTGAAGGCCTTATTACACTTTTAAGCTATGTTTCGTGACGTTAAAGAAAGAGAAAGGGTTCCATGGTTCCTCCCTTCCTGTCGGCCAGTGGTACACCCAGAAGGGGGGGGGGAGGGGAATGATAAGTTAAATGTTTTAAAAAACTATTCTTAATTATTGAAGAGAAGAAAAGACCACAACTTGTGATAACAAAGTGATCTTTATATAAAAAAATGTTAGGAAGAAAATCTTAACTGCTTTTAAAAAGAAATCTTTGAATTAAAAATGTTTAATAGTTACTGCTCATTGTTCAGCTAAGTCTCCCACCACCCACACGCTACTTCTTTCCTTTTTTCATCTTTTTTTCCGTTTCTTCTGTAAATAAGGTCTTTAAAATACTACTCCTCCAAAGTCCCCCACACCACATACAAACACCGAAAGCCTTATGGAGCACCTGTTATTTAGTCTCCATCTCTCCAGTTTCACAAAATTTCTAGGAAAACGCTCCCCAATGCAAACCAATATCGAAAATTGCTTAAGCTACACTTACAAACAACTTTAGTGAAATAACCCCTGAATATAAAATATTGCTTTAGTTTTTAGGATCATAATTTTGAAAAAATTTCCAGGGAAGAGCTCCACAATCTTTTTCACGTAAAATTTTCAAAGTTTGTCAGCAATTACGTTTTTGAAACTTAATTTTAAAAATTTGGAGGGGGAGGAGGAGTTGCTTTAAATCTGTTAAAAAATCGATAGGGGACAGTCCCTGAGCTCCATCCCTCTCCCTAACGTCACCAAAATGGATTGCAATCGTGTATTTTCGGCTTCAATTTCTAGATTTTTCCGCTCAGACCCCTGTATCTTTTTTTCCACTTAACATCAGCAAAGAAAGTCCAAAATTTTGTTATAGCTACAAGTTTAAAAAAAATTCCCGGGGAGAACCCCTGGACCCCCCCCCTCTCCGCCCTTCCTTATCAGTTCTTTTTTTTCAAATGAGCCCCCCCCCCTCCCCCTAAAACTTTTTTCTAGTTCTGCCACTGCTGTTGGTAAAAAGTTTGGAGTCAGTCGGCAAAATCAGTTTCAACACCCCCCCCCCCCAAACGAATGCACCTGGCGACGGCCCTGCCCCGCTGTAAAAATTTTGACGGTTCATACAACTTTCACCCTACACTTTACACTGTAAAAACAATTTAGAAACGTTCGTGGAAAATAATAGGCAGCTGATGAGCCGAATTTCTGCCAGTAACATATCTTGTAAGTAAAAGTCAGAAACTTTTCTAAAATTTTCTTTGAAACTTTCTGAAGAATTGGGAAATCTCTCCTGTTAATGCCCGTCACGTTCCGGAAACCATAAAAAAAAAAAAATTTGATAGGTTTAATGTACACTTCTAGAGCTTTCCTGATTTACCAAAAAAAAAAGCTACAGAAGCAGTAAATCATCCATGGCCAAAACTAAGAGAGAACTTCAAGTAAGTATCGATGATACCCCTTAAGATTCAGCTATCGAGTGTCTATTTCTCTTCCATTAGCCGCGTTCACAATACACCTTTTCTACCTCGTAAACAACCACTCCGGCTCCGAAAAAAAAACCGGTTGAAAAATTCCCTGTTTACATGTGCAAAGAGGTTTCCCATTGTACCAGAGAAAGCGGTTTTTACCCAGCATCCTTAGCGACTATACCCAGCAATTAGACGAACTTGTTTCGCGTAATGCATTCTGGGTAAAAGTCCACTTTTACTCCAAAAGGAAGCAGGAGGAGAAAAATTCCACATATAACCCGTAAATAACCGAAATGCGGTGAAAAGCAGGTTTTTTTCAGGGGTCGAAAGTGCCCATGGAAACGCGCCTATAGCTTAGTCAATTTGGATTCCAAGCTATTCGCCTTTCGAGTTCGACATTTCCCGTCACGTGATCGATGTTGTCAAAAAAATCTCGCGAAGTAATACTCTAATCTGTTGACACCAGGGAGGCTAAAAGCCTCATCTCCTTTGGCAGCGGGGTGAAAAAGTGACCGGATTATTCCATCGCCACTGGTGGCGCTAGTGTTCCATCTCTCGCAGTTCGCTCGACTAATTTAAAGGGAAAGCAGAATTTCGCTTGCTTAGTTCTTTTACTCCAATTAATTTATTCTGCTACTTCGATCAACTTTCTCCCGCCCCTCCCCGCCCCCCCCCCCCCCGCCATAAATTTTGCGTGATATAAGCTCATTTAAAATTAAATATTTCACTGCACCAATATTTAGTTTAGTTTTTGTTTACTTCTGCTGAAAAAGGCTTTTTTTTTTCTTTTTTCTGTTGGATTTATCTATAAAAACGATTACAAAAAAAAAAATTAATACTCTGTATCGTAATTTACGGGTTTTGCTGGGAGAAAATGTTTTCAAAAGTCAGCTAAAATCATTTTTAGTTTCATGGCAAATGAGCAGAACAGCCATATCAAAAACAATATACAAAATAGAACACAAATTGCACAACACATATCAAGAATGAATGCTCGCTAAAGTCGTAGCAGATCAAGTCAAGTTTTAAAAAGATTGCTTCATAAACACAAATTAGACACATCGAATGCAAAATATGCCAAAAACCTAGGGCGGTGTATTCTATGCTTCTCTGAACAGCTTCATGGCAAAAGTAGTTTAATATTTCCAAATATACAGATGATAGTTTTTAAAACACACTTGTTTACAATGTTTCGCTGTGAGCGAAAAGATATGAACAGTGCGAGAGATGGAACTGTAGCGGCCTCTGGCGGAAGTGGAATTTTGTTGCCAAAGCTCTTAGCATCACTGACGCCCACCTGCGGCGGGCGCGCAACCGAATGAAGCAGCGAGCTTGAGGGAGCTGCTTTGCGTGGAGCGGTCTAGGGAATATTTTTGCACTTCAGTTGAGGCCGTAAGATTATCTTCGTATTAGTGTGTGTGATGCAAAATTTCCCTTCAATGATCAACAATGAATTTGTATGATTTTTTCCCACTCAGAATCAACATAAAATAAATGTATGAATGCATCAAATACTTAACAACGTATTATTATTATTAATATTTTAACTTGCGGGGGATGCTGCCGTTACGCAGCTTGTATGGACCAACCGTCTCTGTAATTGCTATTCAACTCTTTTGAAATAACAGATTTGTCGAGAATCTTATGAGCGAATACTCCCTTCCCTAGAAATTCTCTCAGACTTACTATGATATTGGAAGTTTAGTAGTATGCCCTATTTCCTTCAAAATAATATACTCTAGCTAGTTCTTAATAAGTAAACACATTGCTTTAATTGTCTTCGAATTTGATGTGAGCCGAAAAGGTTCGGCAGCGTTTTCTGTTGCTAAAGTCTAGTACCACACAAAAATTTTCAGCGGAATGTAAAAATAAAACCCGACTTCGCAAGCTCATAAGCCATAAAAACGGAATTATATATCATCGTTTGCTTGTAATTCCATTTTTAAAATCAGCAGTTTATTTTAACTATCGAAATTCTTTTCGAAAAAATGCATTTTTTTTTTTTTGGTTTTGTTTTGTTTCCTATTTACGTAAGATTGAACTGGCTTTTATTTGTGCTTCTCTTTACGGCTTTCATGACTGGTTTTTGGGCTTGTTTCCACAGCTGATTGAGCAGTGTTCAGCAGTGGCATCTGACAACAGGTCCGACCAGAGGCCATGACAGCCTAATCGGAAACTAGGGGCCCGGGCCTTGAAGGGGCCCGACGACGCAAAAAAAAGAAAGGAAGAAATAAAAAACGGAGAGGGGGCAATTCCAAATGAGAGAAAACGTAAAGATTAAGTAAAATTTACTCTTGGTTTTTTTTCTGTGGTGGCACTTCAAATAGAGTTAATTGTTTTTCTAATAAGCAGGTTTGATTCCCCCCCCCCCCTTTTTTTTTCTTCTTTTCCCATTTTATTTTCTTCATTTCCCATTTTCTTTACTTTTTCCCTATTTTTTATTCTTCTCCCCTTTTCTTTTCTTTTTTTTTCTTTCTTTGGGAAGGGAGGGGCCCGCCTTGGCTCTCAGCGGCTCTGTCTGACAACATAGCCTATTGTACACTTCTGAATCAGCGTTCTGCAGTTTTTACTACCAGCGTTTTTTAAAGATAGTAACGTATAAAAAGTAGTTCAGGCCTACGTTTGCTGATTATTTGCTTTTACAATAACAACATCAAAAAATATCCTAAGCCCATCCAAGTTGGCGATGATATTATCCCTTACTCCAATACTGTCAAATACCTCGGAGTCCACCTCGACAAAAGCCTCACATTCAAACCTCACATTGATAACGTTATAAAAAAAGCTAACACTAAGATTGGCTATCTCTACGGTTTACTTAACAAAACAAATTCCCTTAGCACAAAAAACCGTCTCTTACTGTATACTACCATCCTCAGACCAGCCCTTGTCTACAGTATACCCGCATGGGGGTATGCTGCCAAATTAACATTGCAAAAATCCAAACAATTCAAAATAAGATTCTTAGGAAAATATTTAAAGCCCCTTGGTACGTTTCCAACGCTACCCTACACAATGACTCTGGAGTCAATCACATTACTGACTTCATCATTGACACCTCTACTCACTTCTTCACTAATCTTGAAAATCACACCAACCCCCTTATTCATGAACAGGTATTATATACCTTTAACTCTGGCGGGAAAAATCTCCCGTCTGACTCAATGTTTATTCATTATGCTCTCTATTAGTCTCCTATACCAGGGCTAGCAACCCTAGTATAGATAGTGACATTGTTCACTTGCTCCCCCTCGTGGGGGTTGCTGCAAACTGCCAGGTATGGTCTGGCAGTTTGCTTTTCTCCAACTCATGACTTCGTTCATGTAAATTTGTATATACTTCATACTTATTCTCAATGTCATGTTATTATTTATCCTAGTATTTCCTATTTATCCGGATTTTCATTATTCTACTATTACACTGTCTCATCTCATGTTGTAAATATGTAAATATGTATATAGTGTGGCCCTGAAACGATTCCTTTTTTTTTTTTCTTTCTTATTTTTCCTCCTCCCCCCCTCCCCTCATGACCTAACTAATGTCAACTCCATCACATCTTATCCTTCATACAGAGTAAAAGAGCTTCGCTCTGACTCAATATATTTATGATCTGTATCTGTATCTGTATCTGTTTGCTGATTACTGTTGAAAATATAATCAAAGTGCGAAAGGCCTTTCCTTTTTATTGAAAGGGCCAAAATGATTTTTTATTAGTAATAAAGCAGTCGTTTTCCGCTAGCGTCTAGGGGCAGGACCAATTCTAAATGTTAACTAGAAGTTCCGTCTATAACTAAACAAGCGTACTTTCTCGTATACTCATGCTACTTTTTTATACCTGATCAATATTCTAAAAAATAGCTAAAATCTCAAATTGTTTCAAACATAATTTTTTAATATTTTAGGCTGCTTTCTAGGAATAAAATATGACTCACTAGTTTCTTTTTCCCCTGATAAAAACAACAAAATGACAACTTAAAAGAAATAATTTTCATTGTTAAAAAAAAAAAAAAATCGTCTGCGCATATCTTTGTGTAGAAACATAAATGACTTCGAGTCTTCGAGTTTATCCGCCGAAAATTGAATACCTAAATTAAAACTTTAGGGTGAAAATAAAAACAAGTCATATTTACAATAATTATTTCACAGTTAAAACCATGGCTGCGGAGTCGGAGTCAATCTCATTTTAAGATAAAGAAGTTGGAGTCGAATATCCAAGAATCGGAGTCAGTCAATTTTCTTCTGGATACGTCAAAAATAAATAAATAAATAAACGAACAAATAATAAGCCATTTAAAAAAAATTCTTTAACCGTTTTCAAAATGAAAAAAATAATAACTAAAATTAATAAGCTTATTAAAATAAATAAATCATATCAAAAAAAAAATCGTTTCTTATTCCCCTGTTGCAAAAAATGACTTTTTAAATGAATCAATACACTTACCAAAATAAATAAAAACAATAAAATGTCAACGTAAAGAAATAATTTTCATTGTCAAAAAAAAAAAAAAAATCTTCTTCGCATATTTTTGTGTAGAAACATAAATGACTTCGAGTTTATCCGCTGAAAACTGAATACCTAAATTTAAACTTTAGAGTGAAAATAAAAACAAGTCATATTAACAATAATTATTTCACAGTTAAAACCATGGATGCAGAGTCAGAGACAATCTCAATTTGGGATAAAGGAGTCGGAGTCGAATATCCAAGAATCGGAGTCAGTCATTTTTCTTCCGTGTGTAAATTTTTGCCAAAGCTACGAAGTCCGAGACGAAAATGGGGAGTCTGAGTCGGAGTCAAGTGCCCCTAAATTCTCGGAGTCGGAGTCTGGAGTTGGTAGTCAAGAGCTATTTCCAACAAAATTTGTTTGAAGTAATTCCGCCTTCAAGTACGGAATCTACATTGACTTTCAGTACCCCGTAGGCGCTAATGTTAGGGGATTTGAACTGTTCAAAATTGAATGGAAAATTGTTCAAATCAAAAAGATATTTTATATACACGTTTTTCATCAAAAGCTTTTTCCTACAAAGTTTGTTTGAAGCAAATTTACCTCACAGTTCGAAATTGCCTTGAATTTCCCCGTAGGCACTAATTTTTTGAACTGTTCAAAATTGAACAAAAAAATAGTTCAAATCAAAAAGTGAAATACCGGACTGAGGTGTCCTAAACGAATTCTTTCGAACAAAAAAAAAATTTGTTCGAATCGGACTATTCGCTCAAAAGTTTTAGGAGGGGGACAGACAGATCGACGACAGACATTTTCCCCCATCTCAATACCCTACTTCCCAGTTTTTAATTTTTCGATATTTATTTAATTCGCAACTCCAACGAACTATAGGGGGCACTGAAGTCACTGTCTAATGGCGGAATTGAAAACTAAAACAAACGCACATGGTAACGAAGAAAATGCTAAAAGTGTTGTGATTTTTGTTCGTACGTATGATTGTTTCGCATTATTCTTTTTAAATTAATTTTCAAAGTCTTGTTGATATTCTGACCCACGTAGAAAGAAATGAGAATTCAAGAAGCATTACTAAACGTCAAACATTAATGCAAAGTACGTAGTTCGTAGTTCTAAGCAGCTATTTCCACGATGTTGAATTCGATATTTATCAATTCTTGATAAAACTAAATAATAATTGTGGTCTGACAAGAATAACAATTAATGCTAGAAAATTCAATATGACATTACAAATTGTTATCGAAAGAAGATGATACTTTTTTGCCTTGCTTGGCTAGCGCTTATTGTTTTCCATTTGTAGCTGAGTTATTTCTCTCGAATTCCTGAATCGGTTAATTTAAAAATTTTCTGTTTCGATTTTTCTAATATCTGAGTTACGATTTAATTGTGTCATGTTATGCAAATCATCAACAAAATTCTCACGGATATATGGTGGTAGTTTTCTTTTCAGTTGATTGACAATTATTTCTTCTTACTTATCGAATTCTGTAATCTTACTACCATTTTATTCCACTCATGATAAAAATTGAAAATGGTTTAACTAAAAACGCGAAATCTCGCCAAGGCTACTTTGCTCGCACAATGCCAAAATTATAACCCTAAACAAATTTGGCGATACCTTTCAGCTGAGAATAAAAGGAATAAAGTAAATTCTTTCTCGGTTATTCATTTTGTTCTACGATAATATATTCAAGAAAATATTTTGCATACTGTCCATTCCAACTAAATGCTGCTGTAAAATATGGTAAGTTTAATTAATTTAAGATTAAAAAAACTCCCATATTCTTACAAATTCATACAAAACAATAAAAAATTTTACCTTGTAGAACGTTATCCAAGTTTGTTAATCCAGAATTTTCGCTTTCACCTATTTTTAAGGAAATAATGAAAACTAACATTATTTTGAGGAGCTCGAGAATACTACTAAGGGACGAATTAATTTCTGTAGCTGAAAGCAAACTAAGACACATCGATTGCGTTAATAAATACTCAGAACAAACTGCCTGTGTTTACGTCAACAGACACACATGGAACGCAACGTGGCAAAGTTTTAGTTGCATTCGCAGTTTTATAAATCACCGCAAGGTAGCGTATTCGAGCGCTGGAGTTCCGAATTACTTTTTTTTGAGCAATCACGATTTCTAATCGTTTTCATTTGACCGTTCTTGATGTCTGGTTCCATTTTCGGATTGGACCATAGGCCTCTGTAGCACCGTCGTCCACCGGCCCATGCAGGAGCTGCTCCTCTGTTCCTGGGCCTCCACTAGCAGCCACTGTCCACCAGAATCCTCTCCTCCTGGGCGGTGGCGTCCATGTCCTACATACACACATACACACACGCACAACTTTAAACACGTACACACACGGAACCGCCCAGGAGAAGGAGCAGGCTTGGGGAGAGGGCTTTTTCTAGAAATAGACCCCAATGAGTAGGGTTCTCTTGCAACTCGTGATTGCGAAAAACATAATTTGAATTCAAAATGTCAGAATTTATATTATAGGGGAGACAGGGGTACTTGATCCCTAGAAATACATTATCCCATAGCAAAAATTGTTTATTTTTCACTTTTTTTTTTTTTTTTGTTTTTTGTAATATTTTCAAGGTGCATTAAGCCTTCTTTCATGCTTTTTTTCTTCTTTCTCTGACTGTTACTGGGAAGGTAGGCTAAAAACTTTGCCGTTTCTTGACTTCACTAGATAGGGAAAAATCTACGGAGTTCACTTTCTACTGTAGGGAGAAAGGGAATATTTGTGTCTGCCGCTGCACAGGAAAAGAAAGAATCGCTTATGGCAATGTGCGTGTGCCATAAGCGTTTTCGTTTCTCTGTGTCATCAGTGGTCGTTAGGATTCAGTACTTCAGACGAAGAACGAACAAGCACAGGAGAAAATGCTACAAATTGATTTCATTGATGAACTTTCAAAAATGCGTCGTGATTTTATTCCGACTTGTTTCCGACTTGTCCGACTTGTCAAGTGAAATACGATTATGATAATGAAAATACGTTCATTTTAAAGAAAATTTACATCAACAGCTTTTAAAAAACGTGAGATTTTCCTTTCACGAAGAAACTTCCCCTCTCGTTATATCGCACTTCTTTTGCATCTAATAGCTTGGCCTGACTGGCAATCAACGCACAGCCAAAACTACTAAGGCTAAAAAACTGAAATTTGGAACATTGGTTTATTTTATAACATAAGCACGTGCTAAGAAAGGATTTTTGAAAATTTCAATTTTAAGGGGGTGAAAAGGGACGGGGAACGTTAGGCACTTATATGCGGAATTCTCAGGAACGGGCTCGAGTTCAGAGTCGAACCAGGTATTTCAAAATTCGAAATTTGACGAGGGTCACAAATATCCCAGCCTCAACCAAGTAGGACGCTAATCAACGGGGACATTAATTAAAAACTCAATTTTTCGTCCACTTGAACATACGTATACGTCAAGAAATGGTGCAATTTGTTCGTTTTTTATACCGTTGGAAAGCCCATAAAAAATAATCATTTCAAAAATATCCGCAAGGATTAAAGCCGCGGACATCGAAAAATGACTACAAAAAAAATTATAAGCGTTTGAAGTAAAAATTTATTTCAAAACTAGCCGCCTGCGGCGACCAGCTGGTCGGCCTTTTTACGCCAAGGTTGCCGCCTTCGGCGGCTGCTTAAATAAATTTCGTGGCGGTATCAATCAATCTATATCTATACTATTATTAATTTGAATAGAATAATTTCTAGACCTTACCGTTTTCCCGGTAAGCGCGCCACACACACACACAATTATCTTATTTCATCATAGCCGCCTGCGACGACCAGCTGGTTCGCCTTCTTACGCCATTCTATGCAGGCAACCATCTACGGCGGCTGTTTGGCTAACTTGTCATTTACCTTTTTACTTCAAGTTTGCCGCCTTCGGCGGCTGTTTAAATAAATTTGAAAGCAGTATTAATCAATCCATCTCTATCTTTTTTTGTGTCATTCACATTTTTAAGCCAAGATAGCCGCCTTCGGCGGCTATCTACCCTTATGATCTATCTCTTAATTTTCTTATCCATATCTATTTATTTTAACCTTCCCCCCCATTTCCTAATAAAAACAAAGATCACTCAAAAAATCGCTTTTTTTTATTCAAGTAGAGCAAAAAAAAAAAATTATCCCCAAAATTTCCCGTTGTGTGCAAAAAGTAGCGTATGACAAAGAAAAAAAATCTCGCTGTTTTTCTTGAAATAAATGCGCACAACTATGAAATGTAGTCTAATATAGATACAGCAAAACGTCCAGTTTGGGGGGGGGATGGAAAAAGAAATAAATGCAATCCCTAAATAAAACAAAAAAAAGGAAAGAAAAAAAGCAAGCACTACCGGAAAAACACGTGGTCATCACTTCATAAAATGTAGGAGTAAACTATATAGGTTAAAAAAAAGATTAACATTTGTTTGCGATTAAGATTCCATCCTAAATATCGAATCGAAATCCAAATAGTGACGTCAGAGACATAAAAGATTGAAGAACGCTTTTTTTCGACCGATGCGTGGAAAGACGTGATGTGTTCAGCATTAAAAAAATTGTAAAAAAAAAACTATTGCGTATTTTTAAGAACTTTTATCTTTTGAAGAGGGCGAAATGTTCTTACTATTACCAACTTAAATTTTAGAAATGAGGCTTTGATACTTCTCGCAGGATGATATTAGAAAAAAATAAAACCCAGGAAAAAATGCAAATTGAAGGTTTTTTCGAAAATTCATAAAAAATACAAAAACTGCTCTATCTTTAAAATGTTTTTGTTCATCATATTTAAAATTAAATTTCCGACACTATAGTACAAAAAATATTCGTCTGGTGCGATTGGTTCGGGATGTCCTTTGGAATATTTTTCAGGGAAGGGGAGGGGAGGTACAAAAGGCATACTCTTCATGCAAATTTTGTCGGAAAATAACAAAAAGCATTTCCACTTTTATGTGAAAGCATTGTTTTTTCAAAGTCGTGGGGGGTGGGGGCTATTGATCCCCCGTTGAAGTTCCTCTATTTCTTACTGTCCTTCTACTGTATCCACCTTCATATTTGTCCACCTTTCTTTCTCTCTATCTATCTATCTATACGATCCAAGCATATCTACCTCTGATAGTAATTAACAATCCTTTATATGTAAAAAAAAAAAACGTTTTTTGCCCACTTAATATCATCTCTCTATCTACCAAACATAACACCAATCCCTACAAAAATCATGCAAAAAAAAAAAAACGCGAGCTTCATTTATTTACTTTAAATTACACGCAAAAAAAAGCTCTATATTCCCTGTAGTGTCCAAAAAGCAGCGCTTGCAAAAGTTAAAAAAAAAATCACCGCTTTTATTGAATTAAGATGCGCAAAAATATTTGACCAAAAATAAATATAGCAAACAGTCCAGAAAAAAAAAAGTTGGAAAAATCAAGATCTGAGAAACCTCTGAACGTTAAAAAAAAAAAGTGAAAAGAAAGCAAACGATTTCAGTTAGGTCACGTGATGAGGAAGTGCGGAACTCAGCCGGCAATGCTTACAGGTCGCGTCGTGTTCTGCATTTAAAAAATTGTAAAAAAAAAACTTTTGCGTATTTTTAAAAACTTTTTTCTTCTGAAGGGGGCGGAATGTTTTTACTATTACCAACTAAAATTTTGGAATTGAGGGCTCAATACTTTTTGCAGGATGCGTTTAGAAAACAATTAAACCCTGAAAAAAATGCAAAATAAAGGTTTTTTCAAAAATTCATAAAAAATACAAAAAGTGCTCTATCTTCAAAATTTTTTTGTTCATCATATTTAAAATTAAATTTCTGACACTATAGTACAAAAAATATTTGTCTGGCGCGATTGGTTCGGGGTCTGTGAGGTTAAAAGTACTAAAAAGTGCTAAAAATCACATAAAACATTAAATAACTTTTTTTCTAATTAAAATATCAAAAATCGAAGCCCGAGGTGCACAACTTCAGCAAAAACTACACCTGTATACCAAATTTCATCTTTCTAGGCCTTACCGTTTTCCCGGGATGCGCGCCACAAACACACACACACACACACACACAAACATCTTATTTTATTATATGTATAGAAGAAATTTTTTCCTCCATTTTTTGAGAGATTAATTTTAGCTTGAAGAAAAGCTAAACAATATTATTTGTTGCCATTTATTCCAGACGAGGATTTTAAAGAGCCGTCGACTCTCTTTGAAAACTGTTACCTTTATCATATAGGAGACATGTTTTTTTTTTTTTTTCGCACATTATTAATCTTGGCGAAAGTTTTTGTTTAGCCTATTGTTAGCGTGTTTAATTAAACCAACGTAGAAACTACTTATTTGGACGAAAAAAAGCGTGTAAAACGTGAATAAATGGCAACAAATAATATTGTTCAGCTTTTCTTCAAGCTAAAATTAATCTTGCGCAAAAAATGGAGAAAGAAATTTATTTTTGAAATAAATCAGTTTTTACTACAAACGCTTATAACTTTTTTTGTAGTCATTTTTCGATGTTCAAAGCTCTAGTCCCTGCGAATATTTTTGAAATGATTATTTTTTATGGGCTTTTCAACGGAACAAAAACCGAATGAATCGGAACATTTCTTGCCATAGACCCATGTTCAAGTTGGGGTAAAAAAAATGAGTTTTTAATTAATATCTCCGTTAATTAGCATCTTTCGTTCGTACGACTCGAATATTCGTAACTCTTGTAAGATTTCGAATTATTTACTACCTACCATGAACTCGAGAATTTTGCATGTGCGTGCGGAACGTTCCCCATCATATTTCACCATCACAAAATTGAAATTTCAAAAAATCCTTTCCTAGCACGCACGGTATAAAATTAACCTACGTTCCAAATTTCAGCTTTTTAGCCTCAGTAGTTTTGGCTGCGCTTTGATTGTTAGTCAGGACAAGTAATTTTATATATACAGATTTAGAAAAAGGAAATGTGCTATTGATTGAGAGTTTAAAATTTGAAGATAATTCTCGTTGCAATCAAAAAAAAAAAAAAAAATCTCGATTTTTATCACAAGTGCATCAATACAATGTTCTGAACTGTTTAAAAGAAAGGTCGTTCACTTTTTAGGAGATCGTCCTGATCCGTTCATTTTGAGGAACCATTCTTTTAGACCCGTTCGTTCATGAACGACACATCCCGAGAACATGTACTCAAATTGGGAGGATACAGTACAGTGAAGATTAGCAGGGCCAATGCGCAAGGATGACACGCAAAATCGTGAAGCGTTCCACATCTTTACCCGTAATCTTGACTCTCGTGACTGTTTAAATTCTTTCAATTATAAATCTTACTCATTTATATAAGTAATAACCTGTTTACCTTAGGGTCACTGATTATAACTATGTTAAAAAAGTTCATCATTATAGGGAAAAGAATTTGGAAAAAGCCTTCTTTTATTTGAACAAAATTTAAAATGTCTCAATTGTGAGAATTAAGAGGGTTCTCAAAATACATGAAATTGATTTTGAAAAATGTAAGAAATAAAAACAAGTTCCGCACTAATGTGTTTTCAAGTTTTGTTATCTATTGGTGTAAAACATTCCACTGCCAACTTTTTTTTTTGCCAACCAAACCACACTAAATCACTTTACTACCAGTTTCTAGAATAGTGTGTAATGATACTAGCAAAAAACGAATTTTCTCCGTTCATACTTACTTGGCGTCGGGAATGCCTTGATCAAGGAGGGGGCTTCCCCGGTCGGAGGCCGTCCATTGCACTACGGGCGGCTGACGGCTGCCACTTCCGCAAATTGCGGTTGGTTGGGGCGCGTAATTTTTGGGTGTCGGGACTGCGTTCGCGCTGCTCCCGGTTTAAAAAGAAGTGCATATCATCTTTAGTCTTCAAAATTGCGATTACCACAATGGCCTCGATTGTGTGTCAAGCTTGTATGAGTTACAAATGAAATAGCTATAACAACTCCGTCGTCAAAAGTCGGAACCATTATAATCTGGAGAGGAACGCGATTTGTGAAAAATAAAAGAGAAAATGGGGTCGTTTCCAAAATTTTAAAAGTATTTTATTCTGAAAGAACTTGCTTAAAAAGATAGGATCTAACCATTTTTTAAGTAATTTGTTTAAGTTTAATATTTTTAAAAGATTACTTAAATCGGTGCTCTTTCATTATTTACATTTCCTGCCGATGACATCACAAATGATGAAATGCCATTCACAGAGCAATATAATTAATTCGCATCTTTACTCACGTGTATTGGCAACGATATGTTTGATAGCAAGCGTAGAGCGCAATTTTAATTCGCTTTTTGATTATCATAACGTGGAAACGCGGCACCAAAGAGCATCATTTGCCTGTTTACAAAATCGGACATTTAAAAAAATTTATTAAAAAATAACTGTTGGAAAAATGAAAGAATTTTCTGGGTCCATGTTATTTTCTTTGCTTGTTCTATCAATTTCAGTGACTAAAAGTACTACTTTTGACTGAAGGAAAAAAAAACCCATTGTCTAATGGCTAAAATGCGCAACATTTTAAAAGATGAGAATTGCATCGTCAAATGCATGTATAAAAAATAAATAGAATGTGTTTGAATGTTACTGGTGGTAGAAAAAAAAAACTAATTCCATAGGAAATGTCATTGCGTTTCTTGAGCCCAAATAGCAACTTTGAACCATTGTTGCAGCTAAGAGCTGAACTAGGGCCTGTGCAGTCAAATTCTTTACCTGCGTTGCAAAGGAAAGAAAAAAAAGCGTTTATTCCTGGGAATAAACCGGAATTCTCAGGAAGCAAATTTTGTAAAATCCCGGGAATTTTCAAGTATTTTAATGAAAAGAAAACTTTGCTAACTTTTTTCCTACACGATTTCAAAATTTTCATGCTTTTTACAGTTTCAAATGCAAATTACGTAACTCTTTTCTAAAAAAATAATGCCAAATAGATTGTTTAGTTGCCCTTGACTATTTTTTTATTGGTATGCAATTAAATACTTAACTGATTGATTTGTGAATGTTTAATACTTTTATTAACATTACAAATCCGTAATTGAACATTTAAATGATTTATTTGTACAAAATCAACTATCAATTTGAAATTCTTGCAAAAAAAAACTGTTCAACAGCATATTTTTAATTTTAATTCAATTACAATTTTAAATACAAAATACTTTGTTCCAATCTGAGAACATAGAAGATTTTTTCAACAGTGATATCATCTTAAAAAATCTCACGCAATCGTGTTTTAAGATCAGAATCAACGTGGAAAAACATAGAGTTGGTTTGCTCTCAAAATTCCAGTTTATGCCCCAAAATTCCTAGGCTTATTCCCGTAGCTCAATGTTTTTTTTTTTTTTTTTTTCATTTCTACCAGGGATCATAACTAGGGTTAATTAGCCTAAGTCCCCTCTTTTCCAGTCCCGTGATTCTCAAGGTTTTGACGTTTGTAGTGAGCTACAGTACATATTTTCAATTTATATAAATGCGATGACCATCAACAGGCTATGGGGTCAAGCTAGGAAGATCCTAGTCAATTTATTAGTCACCGATGAAGCTCAATGACCCTCTTAAAGTTATCCAATTCTTGCTTATTCTTCCGGTAAACTGCTCCAAGTGCCACAAACCTACTAAAGTAGTATTTTTTCCCCTTGTTTCCAGACTAGCCTGAGATTTGGATAGCTGAAAACAATCACCTCTTGTCCTGCTTTCCGTGAAAAAAGTTAAACCATCAACAGCTCTAATTATATCCCCTTTGATCCTCCTTCGCTCGAGGCACATTATACCTTATTTAATGAAGGTTTTTACATTTAAAACGAAATTCAGACCATTTAGACAAAAAAATATATAGTGAGGACTATAGGGCTCCTTCACTTGTTTTAGCAGAAATTTAGCCCTAAGTAATCTGAAAAGTGACACGCAGTTCGTACCGAAAATAAGTTTCAAAAAAATTTTCATAGCTTAATTTTAAGTTTTATTTCTCCTCTTGTCACTGGGGCAGCTAGAATTACCATTTAAAGAGGGGGGGGGGGGGTATCAAAACTGAACACTAACCCTGGGAACAGCAAGTAGTTTTATTTGGACTGCTGTGCTCTTTTGACCTTGGTGTGCTCTTTCATCATATCATTATAATTATAACATACCTAAGAGAGGGGTGGTGGTGCCCAAACGTTTTTTAGTAGAGCCAATCTCGCAAGCCAGAACATATACAAATTTTAAAATTTATTTCAGTTTTCTCTAGATAACACGGAAAACACAAAGAAATGACTGACAAATATTTGTTGTTCAATCATTACTACAGGCATAGACCTCATTAATCCGAACCCTGTTAAACTGGACTTCTCTTTATATGAACAGCCGCTTAGAAGCACATAACTGTATAAATAAAAGGCAAGTTACCGCTATAATGTATTTTTGTTATAGGGGAGAGTGCTATGGGACACTTTTCATATTTTAATTTTTAATGTCAATTATTGAAATCAAATTTAAAATCTAAAAGTCACATCAAAATACCCCCAACATATTTCTCCGCAATACATTTTTTTAAAATTCATACAGTTAGAAAATAAAATATAGCCAGCCATTTACAGTAAGAGTTCCAAACTGTTCCAAAGTACAACACATCCTGTTGTACCATGGGACACTCTTCATGATTCAGGAAACAGCCATATACTTGAACCAATTTTGCACCAAAAAATGAAAAAAATATTTTTTTTTTCATGGTAATGAATAATAAATAATGAATTATTATCTACATATTAAATGTGTTTAAAAGACTATACATCAGATTACAACATTTTTCCATGTTCCTAAACATATCTTAATTATTAAGAATCATGCATATGTTGCACCTTTGGACGTATCCTAAGAGGTACAATATGTTCGGCTGTCCCGAGTATAATCACCACGTGATTTAAGAAAAACCAAAATGGTGGTTAATCTAGATGCAGTTGATTAGCTTTACAAATACAAAGACTGAAAATGAAGTAAAATTGAAGAAAATATTTACTCTATAGAGTCATGATTTTTTTTTCTCTCATAAAATGATCAGTTTAACTCTTTTGATACTGTTTGTTACTATGGCACCATTTAGTGGTCAAGGTTACTATTAGAGATTCCAAAAGACATGGCAGCTAAAAATAGATTTTTAGAAATTTACAGTGTCCCAAGCTACAACATTCTCCCCTATATTTGAGTATTTGAGTCTCCTATGCAGTGACTGTCCTCTTGCATTCTCTTGAATTCAAAATACATTTTTCCCTGTATACAGTAGTTTGTTTGTGTATTTTAGCTCAATTTATAGGTTACTCTAGCTGCATTGCCGGTCGACCTCAAAAATAAATGGTGTCAAGTACTGCATGTTCAGCATTCAGGCTTTTCTAAATATTTCCCATCAATTTTTAGAAAAGAGCAATTTTATGACTCAAAATTTAAATTTAGGCCTCTTTGGATTTCTTTAAAATCCCGAAACTTAGATTATCTTTACGTATCAACAAGGTTGGGTTTTGGACTGTCCAGAACTGGTTTAGGACTGGACAGGTGGTATTTACCGTCCAAAACTGTTTTAAACTGTCCAAAAGGATGTTAATGCTAAAGGGGTGTAATCTAATCAATTTGTATTTACTGCAATATTTGTAATGTAGAAATATAAATATAATTAAACTTTAATGAGCATTTGATAATATTTTTCTCTGAAATGTTAATTCAAAAAATTTTATTAAAAAAAATTGCCAATAACTCTATTACATAAAAACTTCCTCATGTAACAATTGGTTGAATAATAATAAAAAAAAATTCACAACACTACCAAGACAACTAATTTTAGTTCCATTCATAACTCAAAGGAATGTTATTAAATGCGCAATATCTAGGTGCAGCAAAAATATTATTATGCAGAAGAAAAATATATAAATGAATTGAAATTTATAATGAAGAATTCAACTTCTAAGTAACTTGATTAGAACCAGCTGTGTAAATAAGTTACACATATATTTATACAAGAACGTTCACATTGAATAAATATTCAATGCAAAACATAACTTTGACAGGTTTTGTTGTTTTTATATTTCCTTACAAAATGCAAGTTTTTCTAAAAATTTAGTTTTGGACACTTTCGGACAGTTTTGGACACCAGGATTTTGGACAGAACAGTAAAAACCATGGTATTTACCCTGGTTTTTACCGTAGCGTCCAAAACCTTACCAACTCTGCATTGATGACTAAAGTTCTGAAAACTTCATAAAAATCTGTCAAAAATTTCACTAAAAATAATTCTAACACTAACGTATATCTACTTAATATAATTTAGCCTATCTTCTATGTCCCACAAAAGCTATCAAGACTTGCAGAAAGCGCAGGCGATACATTTTAAAAAAAAAGGAACATGAAAACTAAACCAATTACTTTTGTTCGCGAAAATATCATCTGCTATGAATGAGGAATTCAACGTTATTTAATTTCAATTCTGTGACCAGGAACAGCAGACGATAGTTCAAAAATGAAGATAAGCCTCTTAGAACATGGAATTATCTTTAAATGTACAATTTGAATGTTTTCTAATTATCCCTCAAACTCCAGATAAAGTTCACATTATGCAGCTATTTAAGGGCTTTACATGATGCGAAAATAGAACAAAAATGACTTTTCTATGAGATAATTGCAAATTTATATCTTTCTTTAAAATTGAATAAAAATCATGGAATATTTTTATTCTAAACGAAAGGTACCCTATGTTCACCCCGGCACTCATGACAACGTGTACACCAAATTTCATGATGATCGGTTGAGTACTGTGAGTACTGAGAAATTGAGCTCAGACTCTGACAATGTTTATCTCTGTTTCGGTAAATAGAGAGGGGTAATTGGCGCTAAGTTCAGTTGAGAAACTTTCTTAGTAGTTTTTCAAAAATATTCCAACTAAAATCCGAGCCAACAACGTTTCTATTTTTCACTCAACTACCCTAAAATAGGTAAACATATTCAAGGTCACATCTCAACTAACCAGAGCTGCACTATAGTTAAGGCGGGAAATGGTAACAAACAAAAGTCACTTTCGCATTTATTATGTTAGTAAGGATTTTGTATAATGCAGTAAAACCTGTAAAGTAGACCGTTTTTTCAGGTACAGAATCAGTCCTATATGCTATATAATCAACCTCTATTAGTTGACCACTAAAGTAATGCACCCCAAGAGTGGTCAACTTACAGCAGGGTTCGTTCGCTCCTTCAAAACTCCTTCATTTAGGGTTTTTTTTTTTTTTTTTTTTGAAGAGCCCTTCAAACTTTGCTTTGGTTTCCTGAAAAAAAATTAAATACAACCTTCCATAAATACAACTAAAATCCTTTAAAAAAAAAAAAAAAAAGAAAGATAAATCACTAAATAATGATCAAAAGGGGAAATTTATACCTCAAAACAAAAACGAAACAAAATTTTATTTAGTCGCAGCCAAGGAAAAAAAAGTGGCAACCTTCTGAACGCTAATTTAAAATAAGATCACGCAAATGATAATTTTCCGATTTAAAATTTCGGTTCCACTAGGCTTAGCAATGCTTTTTAATTTTTCCCCGTTGATTTTACAACTTTTTTTTTTAGAAATTTGAAGGAAGTGAGTAAACTCTATGGGTGTTTTTCGCGGGCTTTGGAATGGTGACAAATTCAAACTGATAGAATAATTATTTCGGGTAGGAAGAGCTATTTTCATGTCCTAAGATTGAAACTCAAACGGTTCGGTTCTTTTTTGGCGTTTGAAAACCCCAATACATTCCTTCCAACGTAAACTGTGAATTTGTATAGGGAACATACACACACACATCTATTCTTTGTTTTATTTATATAGATTTATGTATGCTATTTTATATTAAAATATTGCTTGAATAGGAACAATCTATATGATTATTTATTATTTTCAAAATTCAAATTTTTAAATAAAAACTTTTAGTTTACTGAAAAAGTGGACAAAATGACATTTTGTCCGGTACAGTTTTTTCCGGGGTGGACAAAATAGGCCAACCCTGTTCAAAACTTCTCCAATACTCCTTCATTTAGGAAATTTTTTTGAAGGGCCCTTCAAACTCCTTCGTTTTGGATTTAATTCCTTCAAAACTCCTTTTTTAGTTCAAGACTACATAATCTACCTCTATGACAGTAACTTAAAATACTTCGATCGACAACTTAACTTCGTCATAAGAACGATTTTAATGTAGTAATTTCGTATATTTATTTTTTTGTCAAAGATTTGATTTACAAAATGATCATAGAAGTCATTAATGTTGAAGGAGAAAATATTATTAGATGAATAAGATAAGACATTTCATAAGTAAATATGCTTAAATGGTGCTCGGCTGTATTTTCAAGCTTTATGATTATTGCTTTTCACTCCACCACACTCTCAACAGCAAAAGTCAGTTGTCTCATTAATATTTAAAAATATACAAGTAGATATACTACATTATGTAATTCTGTTAAAAAACAATTATTTAGTAAGTTGCAGTTATGATATTGTAAAAAGGGTCATCCACAAGTGATGTCATGCCTTGAGGGAGAGACAGATTCATAAAATTGTGACAAAATCAAAATTGTATCAAAAACTCAAAAAAAAACTTGTTTTTTTTATATGCAATATTCTCATTGATATCCTGATAATTTTATCATGGAAAAATAAATAAAAATAAAGGATAGTAAAGAATTTATTAAAACTGAAAAAATAGTATAGTGCAGGGGTTTTCAAACTGGGGGGTGCCGGGAAGTGTTGTGTAATCAACATACAGTAAAATTCCTCTAATGCGGACACTAACGGGTGATGTCATGCCTTGAGGGAGAGACAGATTCATAAAATTGTGACAAAATCAAAATTGTATCAAAAACTCAAAAAAAAAACTTGTTTTTTTTATATGCAATATTCTCATTGATATCCTGATAATTTTATCATGGAAAAATAAATAAAAATAAGGGATAGTAAAGAATTTATTAAAACTGAAAAAATAGTATAGTGCAGGGGTTCTCAAACTGGGGGGTGCCGGGAAGTGTTGTGTAATCAACATACAGTAAAACTCCTCTAATGCGGACACTAACGGGACATTTTTTTTTGTCCTTAGTGGGGTGTCCGCAGGAAAGGGGTTTAATAATGTTATTTGCCTTGGAATCAGGGAATCAAAAATGGTCTGCATAAGAGGGGTGTCCATTAGGAGGGGTTTTAGGAGAGTTTGTCAAGTAAGGTAATTTAGACCAATAAAGCCATCCCAGGTTATCAAACGTATATTAAAAACCTCTTCCAATTAGTTTCATAGCACTTGGGGTGCTTTTGGCTTCGACTCTGCATGAAGTAATCTTTACCCGAGTTTGGCCCACTTTCTTAATAACGCTTTTCTTTACTAAAACTGTTCAGAAATCAAATTGAAGCTTAAATTTTCACCAGGTTTTTTCCCTTCTTTTCTTAAGTTTTTGTGGGCCATCTGTTGAATATGCAAAAGCTTTATTGATATTAGGTTTCGAACCTTAAGGTAGCATCACCCTTACACACTTACCTCAAGTAATGGAGATGGACTAGGGTACGTGAGAAGGTTCTAATTCTTCAAAGGGTGCCACAAGAAGAAAAAGTTTGACAACCACTGGTATAGTAACTGAATATTTATAACTTAAATTTTTTTTTTTAAAGCAAAGTTTTTTTTGACAACTTTGACTAACCAAATTAAACTTTCAAAAAATTAAAGATGCCTATCAAATGAAACAAAGTAATTTTTGCTTTCATGATAAATATTGTTTATTATAAAAGGGTTTTTTTTTTTTTTAAACATATTTGGGCATTGGAGTTTTTAGATTTCTGCTGATTTTTCTGCTATTTTTCTTTGCATGAAATTAATTTTCATTGCTACTTTGGATTTGTTTGACCCTTTCACTGTTTCCTCCTGCATTCTTTTTCTTCTCTAAAGCTTCATGATCATGATCCTACATGCAAAGTACTGAAGTATATCTTATAAAATCCAAACATTTAAGTCTACACAAAGAGCAGCGGTTCCCATCCTTTTCCCCCTTGCGAACCCCTTCAAAACTTCGAAAGAATTTGGCGATCCCCTTGGGTACAATAAGTAACAAGCAAAAAAAAAAGTGGGTACATACACGTATAGACAATAAAATTTGGGAGATTTTTTTTTAGTTTGATGTGCTGCTCCGTACTTCTAATCAAGAACCAAAACACAATTGCAAAATATAGAATTAAATATTGCTATGAACTAAAATGATCGTTAAAAAATGAACACAAAACAAATTCACCAAAAAAATAAACAGTGATTATTCTGTGTTGAGCTTCAATCAACATTGAAAAATTTTGATGGGATATTTGTGGAACAAAGAGACTCAAAGTGTGGCTGAAATTTTTCTGAAACTAGGGTACATTTATCTAATTAATAAATCAAAAGTCTATTTAGGGGTATTATTAAAGGTATTTTAAAGAATAATCTTTAAAATACCTTTCAGGGAACCCTCAGATTAACTAAATGAACATTCTTTCTCGCAGTAAAATGAGAAAGATCTCTAGGTTTAAGTCTCCTTAAAAAGGAATACGAGCCTAGCTGTTTGATAAAGATAGGTATACTGTGTACATTAATCGTTTGATTGCTGAAGAATTTTCTTCCAATCTTAATATATAAAAAATCAATGTCCTGAGATAACATATATATATATATATACATATATATATATATATCAGCGCACAGCCGAAACCGCTGAAGCTTCAGACTTGAAATTTGGCTGGCATGTCCGCATGATTACAAAAGTAACCACTAAGAAAGGAATTTTCGAAGTCTCAATTAGTTCGGGAGAAATTAATTAAAACCAGGGGTGATTGTGAGTTTATCAAAAAATACCTGAAAGTTTCAAAGTGAGAACGGGGAGGGGGGGGGGGGATCTTTGGCCCCTATTACTTAAGTGCACCTATGCCATAGTATTAAATAGTCCGAGTCAAAATAGTGTGTGTACATTGATTAAAATTTTAATGGGTTACAAAGTTACTTTTGAGCTGGTGTTATACAAAATTATCTTGACATTTGTCCATCTTAAGGCTCTTGCAGGTATATTTGATGAGTATTATATAATTTTTAAAAAATTGCGGAGGTAAGTAGATAAAAGCATAACAAAGAAACATAATTCCGGTATTTTCGGACATAAAAATACCGGAAATATGTCCGAAAATACCAGAAATTTGGTAAAACACCGGAGCACAATCACCCCTGTAAAACCACTTAATTTCTGCGAAATTAAAAACCTGTCATTGAAATTCAAATCCCTTATTTTCGAAGGCTTTCCTCCATTCAAATCATTATTCAGTACATCTCAACTTTTGGTCGATAGCGAACTATAAATTTGATATTGTATACAAAGAAGTTCTAGCTTAAACATAGGTATAACAATAAAATGTGGATGACTTGTGTTTGCAAAGATAATCATACTTTAAAAGGATCGTTAATAACAGTTAAAGATCGGTTAAGGACAAAGGCATATATATATAAGGAGTCCAGGGGTCTCAGAATCTTCCCAAAATTTGAAAAAGTTATAGGTAATAAGTAATTATTATAGGGGATTTTCGAAACTAGATGCACCAAGCACTATTAACCCCTGCTAATTCCATTACCCGAGCAATGCCGGGTACGGGAATGCTAGTTATGCTATAAGTTCGGAGTAAAATGCATAATACATTGAACAATAATAGAAATGTCTATTTTCAATATTATGTAATTTATGAGAAGACAAATATTTTTCAGCTCACGTACTACAAGAGAAATTTTCTACAAAAAGATGAATGAATTCCGTTGATCTTTTTACTGTGTAAACCTCACACTACCAAACTTTCACCCACGACAATTTTCTACAGTAATTAATTTTTCATACTTCCTGTAGTATTCTTGGATTGCTAGACACTTTTTCCCTTTTTTGACAATAAAGCTTGAAGTAAAATGTAGTCAATGTAGTGTGAAAATCATAGTAACGAACAACAGCCTGATCTCACTTCTATGCATTTTTGACTCAACACAAGAGGAGCGATAGCTCTTCGGACAAAAATGATAAAGAAACTAAAAATCAAAATATTTTAGACATTCATATATGCTCCATGTAATGTTTTCATCAAGTTGAATCAATCTTTCCGATCAAAAACTTCTGAGGAAACGAAAGCTTTCAAATCCTTTCATCTGAGGACATTGTATTCATAAGTAGAGCTTTTTCAAAACATTACAGTAAAATTCATCTAAACTAATTTATTTCATTGAAAGAATGAACGAAGTTGTTCTTTGAATTCAGTCAGAAATTTTCTAAGACAATTTCAGACTAGAATTTTGTGCAATCTGAAGACGAGTGGAAAAAATAAGCTTCTACCTCAGTTCACAGTCACAAATTACATTGTTTTTAGCAGAAAGCAGAGTTGGAGGACAACTGATCGATGTTTATGGGGTTAAAAAATTGTTAAGAAGGTTCACATGTTTTAATCTTCACACTCAACATGTTGTAGATATACATGCAATATCATATTATCCACAAATATGGATATTTTGTTTTAAGTACGCAAGAGTACTCAGGGAAAATACTCAGGTACATACCCTTTTTGGGTATTTACCCTTAATAGTAAACACGCAGCTATTTTAACATCACTAAAAGTAACATTTCATACTTTATCATAATTTAAAAAGTTCAGAACATTCCCATTATCAAACACCGACAACTTACCTGTTCAATTCAAGCACCAAACTATTTAGTTACTGGAGGAAAAAAAAATTCCTTAAACATCAAATTTTACGCTTCTGCTCATGGCAAAATGTAACTACTCTAACATACCACACCAATGTAGTCAAATTCTCAATGAATTTTTTTTACATTATTAGACTCGTTTTAAAATGGCGAAACTTCATTATGGAACTGTTTACAGAAATAAATTTTATGCTAATAGTCTTAAAAATACTTTCTTACCTCACCTGAGTATTCATTTCACGTAATATGGAAAATATTACACTGAAATTAGTTTTATCACAATATTTTAAATTCACAAGTTACTTAATTTCTTAATATTTAACAACCACGAGGAAATCATAGGTACCATTGCAAGTAAAGACTGCAATATTCTTAATTATTAAATCATTAATGAAAGATTTATTTTATCATAAAAGATTTTGTTCTGAACTAATTTTCTAATCATACATTTTTAGAACACAAATAAAGAGGCTAAGGAAAATTTCAATACATTTATTAGAAACTTGAAATCACAAAGAGGCTGATATTAAATAACTCAAAATGACCGTTTCAAATTAATGAGTTTCAGTACAATGAGAAGATTGAACATCACAAAATGAAAGGAGCACGTTGACAAGTTGAATCAAAATAAAACAGAAGTAGAATTAGAAACTTTGAAAATCACAATAAGATTGATATTTTAAGAACTCTAAACTCAAACGGAATGTTTCAAATTAATGAGTTTAAATACAATGGGAAGATTGAACATCAAAAAAATGAAAGGAACACATTGGTACGTATCAAAATATAGCACAAGTCCTCAACTCACTCCTTGTCCTGGCTTTGGTCCTTTGTTGGTGTTTTCGTGGCGTTCGCCTCCTTCTCTTTATTTTCAAAAGTAATAGGTATATTCCTTGTAGTCGAAGACTCCTGAAGAGCTTTCAAAGGAGCTTCGACGGTCAGCTGTCCATTAGCACTAAGATGAGATGTCACAGTGGCCGGATCCACGTTATCTGGTAAATCGAACGAACGGTACATTTCACTGAACTCGTAGACATCTTTACCTTTGGCTTCGTGTTTAGCGGAGATGGCAATTTTGTCGTTCACAATTTTGACGGTGATTTCCTCCGGTTGGTAGTTGGCAGTGTCCATACTAATCTTGAATTTATTGTCCTTTGAAGACACCAATACTTTCGACTTGGGCTCATACGGTGAAAGAGTCGATTCGGAACGCAGCTTGCGTTTTCTTCCACTTCCACTCCTCTCGTAGTCGTCTTCTAAATCCAGTAAAGCACTCGGCAAGCGTCGGAAAACATGGCCAACTTTCTGGTCGAGTGTGTCTTCCAAACTGTTCAAAATATTGATAAGCAGGGGTCTTCCACGAACACGACGTCGGTGACCATTGTCCCAACTCAACAGAGGAGAGTCGTCGAATAAGCTAGACAACGCCATTACTTGATCAAACACAATATTTCTTGCAAAAAGATTCGGTTTAGAAAAGCAACACAACTGAGAAGCCGCTCACTGAAAAAGCACACCAAGAACACTGCTATTCAAAGCAAGAGGTTTTTGATCTAACCGGCAAAAGTGGAGTGCTCGCTTTTTATACCTTCCGCCAGGTGTCGGGGAACAATCGAGAATCGCGGAGAAATTTCACCGCCTAGAATTTTCTATGTGTTGTGGAACATTCTGTTTACGCCTCCGGCCGTTAATAGATGGCAGCACATCCTACAAAGTGATCAATTATTGACAGTTTCGATTTTAAAAAAAGAAAATAAAAGTAGTTTTTGTTCATCCGGTTGAATTATCCTTTTTCTTTTTTTTTTTTTTTAAAGGTAAATCCACTCTAAGTTGGTACATACAACCACTATATATTTTAAAGAAATTTATTTTTTCAATTATGGGATTGCGAGAAATGCCTTTTATTTTTTCTCTTAGATATTCAATAAATTTAATTCCGTTTTTATTAGTCTGTTTCATTGAGTAGCTCTAAAACTGCAATCAGGCTGAAAACTTAATTTAAAACTAAAGTAGGTACATCCTTTATATGCGGATTTATTGGTTAAAGATAGTGAAGCTTGTACGCATTTTTTACATTGACCATGAATTTAAAAAATGTAATAACTGTAGTTTTACTTTTTTTACCATGCTTTTATTAACTTGGTTTGGTCCTTGGTTGTTCAATCGGAATCTTGTTACACAATTTTCACCCATTTCCTGTGGCCGGATTCTTATGAAATTTCGTAAGTAACCTCACTCGATAGCAATTCAATATTGTATAATCAAATAAATTAATTAATTATTCCAGTTTCATTAGTTTCTTGTCTGTTTTCGGGTGAAATCTTGGAACTCAATTTTTACATACTTCCTATGATCGTATTCTGTTGTATGTAACCTTAGACTCGATGACAATGGAATTTTCTATAATCAAATTAATTAATTTAGCATTAATTATTAGTTTATTCCAATTTTAATCTACATTTTTGCATAAATCCTCTAAAATATGAGGGCGAAAAAATGCTCGCACAAATTAAAATTAAATACCCATAGAAACCCCTAATTTTTCTGTATAAGATTTTTTTTTCCCAACAGAGAAATAAATGTGTGATATTTTTTATCTTTCCACATAACAAATACAGTGGCTCCCAAAAGTCTTCGTACACCTTCGACTTTCAAAGAAACAGGACCCAATCCATTGGTTAGAAATAATATTTCTTAATAGGTGTTTAATTATAAGATCTATGATCAATTTTTAACAAAACTACATGAAAAGTTTTTAAAAAATATAAAAACTTAATTATTTAAAAATCAAAAACCAAAAAGTGCCGGAAATTTTATCTCACAAAAGTCTTCGTACACTTTATAAAATGTCTATATATTATTGAATAATCTAACTTTTGATTAAGTTATTAATTAGTAGAATATCATACAGTATTCATAACACCTTTTAAACGTCTGGGAATAGATTTCATTCTTTTTCTTTGTTTTTTTTTTTTTTTTTTTTGCGTAATTTCAGAGTAAGTGTTCAACCACACTTCGAGTCTTACTGTTTCTAGCTCAATTTTCGTTTTAAAGCCCTATTTTCGTAATCTAGCCTCCAGATATCTCTAAATACGTTACATTAAGTTAAAATCTGAAGATTGAGGGTGTATTTTCTATACTTTAGGACAATTTTCGAGGCACTAGACGCAAATGTTGAAAACGGTGTGCTTCTTATCGTTACCTTGATGAAAAACAAAGTTGTTTCCCATAACCAAATCTTTGGCTAAGAGTTCAAAATTGGTTTTTAAAATATTTAAAGGAACAGCATGATTCATTATTTCATCAAAAATTCCAAACTACCAAGTCCTGATGCTGATATGCACCCTCACACTAGAACACCTCCACCGTCCTGATTAACTGATTCAACTAAGTTCTAAAGATAAAGTTCCTAATTTTTTCTTCGGGGACTTACAATTATACAACAATTTAACCAAAAATGTTGAATTAATTTTTATCTGTAAGTAAGACGTAATTCTAAAACGTTTTGAGCTTATTTATCATTGATTTTGCGACAAAAAGCGTAAGCTTTCTGTTTTTCGCGCGACTGAGAAAATTTCTGCGGGAAGAGGTCCCACTTAATACAGCTAATCAGAGAACTTGACGAACAATTTTAGGTGAAAATTAAATGTAAAATGTTTCACTTAACTCTGCAGAAACTTTTACAGCACTTAAATGCGTATTTTTCATAAATTGTTCAACTTTAAATCTCCGATTACGTTTTGTCAACTTTGCCGGTTGACCTTTTCTTGCCTTGTTTTCGGTCCGATTTCTTTCTTTAAAGCATCTTATCAAGCACTTTACTATACAAGCAAATAAGTTAACTACATTAGAGACATTTCAAACCAATTTACCGCTACTGTGGGAAAAAAATTCAAATTTTGAATGGTGTTTGCTATTTTTTACGAATACCAGCCATTTTATAGTAATAAGCACAATTTTAAGGAAGAAATAAACAAAAAGGTAAAGCCAAACGACTTATAAGGGTCAACACAATGCAAAAATATTAATAAAACGCTATATGATAAATTTAATCATGAATCTATTCGAAAATATTTGAGTGTACGATGACTTTTGTGGCGTGTTATTTCTCTGTCTCTTCGTTTTCTGGCCCATTTAAAAAGAAGAACCGTCAATATTTTGAAAAAAAACCAATGGTTTGTATTTAGAATGACATAGGAAAGATGTGAAAAAATATTGGACTTCATATTCGAATTCAGTTTCGAGTTATTTTGGTTTTACTAAAAAATTTCAAAGTGTACGAACACTTTTGGGAGCCACTGTATTCTACTTGCATTAAACTTATGTTGTACACAGAAATTATATATATATATAATAAAATAAAAAAAAGCTTACTATTTTTCAAAGTTTCAATGTTATTATAGTAGTTTATTGATTAAATTTACTGAATAAATTTACTGAACTCCGTCATCGTCAATTTAACCCTCTTAGTCATTGTCTGATCGAAGTATGTAAAATCGAATTTAAAATTTCAAACGCACTATACTAAAAAGCAGAAAATAATTAATGAAAAAGTTTTAAAGTCTCATGTTTTTAAAATTAAATAAAAAGTAGACAATCATTTCTCGAGGCTTCATGCTGTTTTAAAGTCCTATACAATTTCAGAATTTCCTACAGATTGTTTGGAAAATTTATCTCATAAGTTTTTAATATGTATCAAAATACTTGGGAGATTTAAAAGGAAAAACATGGGGTGCATGTACAATGTGTAAAGAAAATTTATCAAGGAAAAAACTTAAACCTCAGTTTCTACTATTTGCGGAGCGATAAAATTGCTAGTTAAATTATAAATGTATCAATTGTCTTTTGCGTGCGCCCTATATATTTCCTTTTAAGGGGGTCCGGGACACATTTTGAAATTTTTTTTATTATGTACTTTAGAGTTTTGAAGTTTTTTGAACTGATTCATCATTTATTTAATAAGCAAAATCATAACATAAATATGAAAAAAAATTATTTTTTTATTTAAATTTAATTAGTTTTTTTCAAAAAAAGGGGTTGCTTTAAATTGCTATAACTCAAAATATTGTTGGTCAATTTTCAATTTTTTTTCAAAAAAGTATGCACAAATATCTAAGCTTTAATTTTTATTCGGCGATTTTAAAAATATTGATTCAATAAAAAATAAAAAATATTTGAAGAAAAATTTCGAAAAATTCGAAGATACTTTTTTTTAAAAAAATCATAATTTTTGCAGTAAACATTTTTTTCAAATTCGCCGAATAAAAATTAAAGTAAATTGCTTGAAAAAGATATGCTCCAAGTTTCATTACTTTATCTCTATCGGTTCCTGACTTATAAGAGTTTGAATGCAAGAAATCGGGAAAAATTGCATCATGGAGAAAAACGCGTTTAAAGTTTTAAAGTTACGTACACATTCGTTAGATGCTTGCAACAAAAATAACTATAACTTTCGTTCTATTTAAGGTAGAAACAAGATTCAAACGTCCTCTTAAGCAGAAAAAAACGGAGCAATTTTTGAAATTATAAAAAAAAATTGCAAAATTTGAGGATTTTTGTGTCCCGGACCCCCTTAATGCTTACAAATATTTAATAGATAATAAAAACTGACAGTCAAAATTTTTCTAGGCAACCTGTAAGAAATTCTGAAACTGTATGGGGCTTTAAGTCTAACTGAAACTTCGAGACATTATTTTATACTTTTTAGTTCATTTTTAAAAACATGGTACTTAACTTTTTTTATTTTAAAAATAATTCAAGGAAATATAGTGTACTTGTTCTTTCATTTTTCTTCGATGCAGAAAAATTATTTGTGTTTCTTTTATCGCGTGCAATCATCTTGAATTTTAAGCAAGCCTCTGATTGCTTTCTTTGCACAAGATTTTGAAATCACTTCCAGTTCAAGAAAATAAAATGCAGATAATGATTCTGTGGATGAAAGAAGAAAATGTTGTAATATTTTATTTGACGGCAAAATACTTTAAATATTTTTTTATTCTTATTATTTCAACATGAGCTACGAACAAATAAATACATCTTTTGTTTTGATAAGAACACTACAATGTGTAGGTAGCTAGACTAAGTTTGACATTTTAATATGCTTCAATCACAAGCTCCGTTTCAAGCTCTACTATGAAAAAAGTTTTCCTTTCACCAAATATTATTACAATTCAGAATTAAATGGGAAACGCCAAGAAAAATAAATATTATAATGGACGCTTTTTGCTGCTCTTGGACCCATTAAGCAAAATATCTTGCCTCAGTATTGCATAAAGGTTGACATGCAAGAAAAATCATCTTGCATTAATACTGCCTCAATGTTGTTATGTTACTCCCTTTATGCTGTCAGCAGGCTGCCACAATATTGACTGACAAGGTGTATGCAGCATAATATCAGGAAAATATCAAGGTAGGCTGCTTTTGTAACATTGCATACGTATTGATATGACAGGATAATATCAAGATGTTGTCATGACAGCATGAAATCAAGGTCTAGGCAAGATGATCTTGCTTTTGTAATCTTGCATACGTATTGATATGACAGGATAATATCAAGATGTTGTCATGACAGCATGAAATCAAGGTCTAGGCAAGATGATCTTGCTTTTGTAATATTGCATACGTATTGGTATGACAGGAAAATATCAGGATACATTGACATGACAGTATGAAATCAGCACGTTTGCAAGGTGTTTTATCCATTTATTTATTTGTATTATTTTCACTTCAAACTCGAGAATTAAATTTCATTCTTTAATTATTTCTGTTATTCTTCAAGATAGTGTTCTAGTCTGTGAATATTTTCTTAAAGCTGACATCTGATCGGAAATTCATATAAAAATATTAATAGTACTCGCAATTTAATTTAAAAAAATGAAAGTTTCTTCGTTTTGCGTAATACTTGACTTATTTTTTAAATTCTTGCTTCTAATTGTATAATAAAGACATAAAATACCTATTTAGAAATAATTGCGGAAGTTTTTATAGCACATTTAAGAGTAAAGGTAGCAAAACAATAAATAAATACAATAAAGTACATTTTCAAATGGATGTCAGCATTGAAAATATCCCATGGACAAAACATATGAATTTATCTCAAAGAATAACATAAATAACCATTGAATAAAATTAATCTTACTTGTGAGATTAAAGTGATAATACGAAATTCTGGACTTCATGTCCTTTGTTATTTTCGGCCATTTCTAACATTGATCGCACATCGTCTGCGATATGACTTGTTTAGTACTATATTAATAAACAAATGCAAATATCAGTTATTCATAAGTTATTCCTAAAACAATACTATTCCACACTAATAACTAAGCAACCAACTTAACGAAGCCTAAAAAATGCAAAGCCACGTGCAACTCCTCTGAACCGACTGAATCAATGTGCCAGCAATGCGAGGGACGCTGGGTAGAAAGAACTGTGCGCATGCGCAAGTATCAACGAAGGTCCACCTGCTCTATTGTGTACTAATTACCTTGACGGCGACAGCATGAAATCAATATCATCTTGACGGCATCAACATGTATGCAATGTTGTTATTTTAAGGTAATATCAATATTGATATTTTAAGATGAATGCAATGTTGCATACGTGTTGTTATAGTAATATTGCTTTTTAATCTTTATGCAAGCTTTATGCAGTATGAAACACGTCAATATTGACGCCGTCAGTATAATATCAAGATCTGTCAAGGTTGATGCAAGAAATTTTGCTAGTAGGGGATGCTCATGTTGAAATGAAAATTATGCTTTTAGTGTTGTATAAGAAAGCAAAAGATCTACCATGTGATAACTTATTAAACAGGGTCGGATCTACCATTTTAAGAGTGGGTCATGCTAATGAATGACCCCCCCCCCTTGAACGAATCTACGGTTTTTTCCAGGAAACACTTTTAAAACTGCTTGGTTGTCAGTAAAAAACACCAAGTCGGTAAGGAATAGGACACTTAGTGCAGCATAAATATTACTAATTGATTTCATAAACAATAAAAAATAATAATAATAATGTGTGTGTTCCAAATATGCCCCTCTCTTTTTTTAAATAAGCCCCTTTCGACAACGATCCCCTACCTATTGCCATATGACGTTTTAGAATATTTTGAAAAATACAGCACCTCTATCTTAACAACGGGTATAGATCGCTTCGACCAAGTACTGAACATATAGTCCATTATTAGCGCAATAGGATACATATATACTCATGCGTTTCCTCCTATATAACGAACACCCCCATAATCAGGGCACTTTTGTTCGGTCCCATAGGTGTTTAGAATGGAGATACTTCACTACTAGATTGAACCTCATCTGATGCTGATTCTTTTTTTTTTTTTTTTTTTTTTTGATACCAGGGGTCTCCGCCCCCTGCTCGCTGCCGCTCAACAATCCCCTTCGCAATCTTATTTGATTCGCAAAGATTTAAATCGTCAGTTATAGAGAAATAAATTAAAAACGCATTAGGAGTTGCCTTTGGAACAAAAAGCACCCCTTCCCCGGGATTCAAAATAGCATGTACCAACTTGTGCAGAGCCGTAAGGGCTAAGGGGCTTCTGAGCATTGCAAAACTGCAGTTTTGTACGTTTGAAAAGTCGTTTTCTTATTTGTAGCCTCTAGTAATATATTTTGCCCTTTAGCTCGTGGCTGGAATTGAGTTGAGCCTAAGATTTTCCGTCAAAATTGAAACCCTTAAAATTTGAATAAGAAAGAAGAAACAAACGAATCTAAAAGTCGTATCTATGGCAACGCCAAATAAAGCATCAATAATTTGAATGGAAATGAGATGTTTAGAACTTGAATAAAACTGCTTGTAACTGTTTTTCCTATGGAGATAGAACCTTAGTTTTTCAACCATAGGTCGAGTTAGATCTGGAGTAAAAAAAGTTGCTCTTTACAGGGGTATCAAAAAGAAAACTGGGATATGTCCTTCACTTTTTACTGACAGATTTAATGAAGAAGGTAAAGACTAAATTTAGCTAAGCCTTAAAAAAATCGAACTAAAAACGTAAATAACTCCCACCGTAAGTAAATAAGAGCATTGAAATAAATTGCGTTGAACGCGAAAAAAATCCACTCGATATATAATACAGTCGGGTCCCGAATTACGCGAGGGATGCGTTCCAAGATTCCTCGCGTAAGTCGAAATTTCGCGTTGTAGAAAAATATAAGTATACAATTGTTTTAGAAGCTTACCAAATTCTTTTAGACAGTTATAGACACCCCTCACACTGCTTTAAAGCATTCCTCAACTATACACTAGTTTCTTACTTAAAAAAATGAACTTTTATTGTATTTAAAAAATAAAAAACTGTTTTATTCAACATGAAACGCTTTAAGATGCACAAAATAAAGATCAATTGGAAGGAAAGACATAAAATAAAACAACACGGTAAGTACAGTATGTAGTAATAATAAAATGCTGAACTATAATAGTACTGTACGAACAATATTTATGAGTTTAAAAATGAAAATAATGATGATTTATGCTTTATGATCAGATCGTTATTTTTATCTAATACATTTTTTTAAATACTGTTGCTTCATCTTTTCTTTTACAACGTTTCAATTTATAGCAACGCACAGCCCCTCTTCCTCATCTCTTTATTCCACAATATAAGAGCAGCTTCCATTTTCATAATATTTACTTTGCTAGACTACTCTGCAAGCTTCAATTCGCAACTCCAACGAACTATAGGGGGCACTGAAGTCACTGTCTAATGGCGGACTTAAAAACTAAAACAAACGCACATGGTAACGAAGAAAATGCTAAAAGTGTTGTGATTTTTGTTCGTACGTATGATTTTTTCGCTTTATTCTTTTTAAATTAATTTTCAAAGTCTTGTGGATATTCTGGCCCACGTAGAAAGAAATGAGAATTCAAGAAGCATTACTAAACGTCAAAGATTAATGCAAACTACGTAGTTCGTAGTTCTAAGCAGCTATTTCCACGATGTTGAATTCGATATTTATCAATTCTTGATAAAACTAAATAATAATTGTGGCCTGACAAGAATAACAATTAATGCTAGAAAATTCAATATGACATTACAAATTGTTATCGAAAGAAGATGATACTTTTTTGCCTTGCTTGGCTAGCGCTTATTGTTTTCCATTTGTAGCTGAGTTATTTCTCTCGAATTCCCGAATCGGTTAATTAAAAAATTTTCTGTTTCGATTTTTCTAATTTTTGAGTTACGATTTAATTGTGTCATGTTATGCAAATCATCAACAAAATTCTCACGGATATATGGTGGTAGTTTTCTTTTCAGTTAATTGACCATTATTTCTTTTCACTTATCGAATTCTGTAATCTTACTACCATTGTATTCCACTCATGATAAAAATTAAAAATGGTTTTAACTAAAAACGCGAAATCTCGCCAAGGCTACTTTGCTCGCACTATACTAAAACTATAACCCTAAACAAATTTGGCGAAATCTTTCAGCTGAGAATAAAAGGAATAAAGTAAATTCTTTCTCGGTTATTCATTTACGATAATATATTCAAGAAAATATTTTGCATACTGTACATTCCAACTAAATGCTGCTGTAAAATATGGTAAGTTTAATTAATTTAAGATTAAAAAAAAACCCCATATTCTTACAAATTCATACAAAACAATAAAATTTTTTACCTTGTTATCCAAGTTTGTTAATCCAGAATTTTCGCTTTCGCCAATTATTAAGGAAATAATGAAAACTAACATTATTTTGAGAAGCTCGAGAATACTACTAAGGGACGAATTAATTTCTGTAGCTGAAAGCGAACTAAGACACATCGACTGCGTTAATAAATACTCAGAACAAACTGCTTGTGTTTAAGTCAACTGACAAACGTGGAACGCAACGTGGCAATGTTTAAGTTTCATTTGCAGTTTTGTAAATCACCGCAAGGTAGCGTATTCGAGCGCTGGAGTTCCGAATATGGGTGTCTTATCTGGCGAGTAATCGCGTTTGGTGATTGTTCACTGCGAGCGATTATTAGCGGCACGTGGATTGTTTCTTTCTTTCTTTCGGTGCTTAATTGCACAGGTTTATTTTGATAAAGACTACAATCTGAGTGCTTTGCCTCGCTTACGCATGATAGATTTTATTACACATATTAACAACACATGAAAGAATTTACATTATAAAGAGGGGAAAGTACAGCCGGATCGAGGGTGGGAGTCGAGCCCACCGCCTCAAGTGTGCCAATGTCAAGCAGTCACTCAGACCACTCGGCACCACAGTTCAAATTGTTAGTTATTAATTTTATCACATTTAAAGTAATTTTAATGTTTGAGAAGACACTCAGATGTTAAATTTTAATCTTGTTACTTTTTAATATTTCTTTAATCTTCTTCTTCTTTCCGGCGTTTCCACGCAAATAGATAGGCGATATGGAAACAGATTCCTTCCACCCAATTCACACAGTTCGCACAAATTTCGATTAGTCCGCTTTGGCGAGAGAAAAGAGAGGAGTACCAAACATCCCTCCTCCTAAACGCATCTACGGAACATCTTCAACACGACCCTCCCGTACATGCATTAATTTCCATTTGCACACGCACATAAACAAAATGAAATTTTGTATTTGTAATCGCGCATTGCCTTTACAGTTCTTAAGAACTTACCTTATTTGAAAATATTTTGGCAACGAGAATTCAGAAGAAAATTTTTCATTTTTCAGAGAAACAATTTAGTCGCCAAGTGTGCGATAAACCACGCCAAAAAGAAACCTAGCGATATATTTTTCTATAGTTCGTGAAGGCAGTTTAACAACGTCCTAAAAGTATCTTCAAAAGAAAAGGAGGAACTTTAACTTTATTTATAAATTTATTTATTTATTTTCAAATCCGCCTTTTTACTGGCAATACAACAGATATCCGTTTTGCAGTGTTGCGATCTATAACGTTGTTTAAGAACTAAGACAATTTGTATGTTTATCGCTCTTTATTTCGCAAAGCACGCGCCAAGACGCATGCGCATTGACTGGTGAAATTTAAGGATTTACAGAGACTTACAGTGACTACCGTAGATTTTCCCGGTTTAGGAAGATTGGGCGCCGCATATTGGGGGCTGTAAATTGGGCGCCGGGAACTTTGGACGCCGAGTATATTGTGCCAAATATTCCCGGGGCCCAAAATGCTCGGCGCCCAATGTTTCCGGCGTCCAACATGCTAGGCGCCCAAAATTCCCATTTCGTGATTTTCCCTACCCGCTGTTGTTGAGAAATAACTAAGTTTTTAGCATTTAGGATTTATCCTGTCCCTAGACGCATTTCGATTGTTGCGTGCGCAGACACAAAATAGTCTCCTTTCCCCTACGGAAGAGAGTGACTACCGTAGATTTTCCCTACCCGCTGTTGTTGAGAAGCAACTAAGTTTTTACCATTTAGGATTTAACCTGTCTTTAGATGCTAGCGTGGGATGTATATGAAGCCAGATTGTTATCAGCGGCCCTCCTGCAATGTGGAGAGCCGCCGTGCGAGGCTGCTAGTAGATGCGGACTGCATGCACGACGAAATGCAGAAAAAATACTTATATGTACTTCGCCGTTCTTCAGGCTGGGTGGCTAAAGCCACCAGTTTTGATTGCTAGCAAGATTGAAGTACTTTCCTAGATCCAGTGGCGTCCTTAGTATGGATGTCACCGGGGCTAGAATTTGCCATAACATCCCTTCCGCCCAGGGGCGTGCACAGGGGATTAAAGAAGTTGGCCCGGGCCCACGCCTGAAGGGGCCCCAATGTTTTTAAAACTAGGGGTGTAATATAGGGGTAAACAATGTGGAGGGGGCCCGGAAAAGTGATTTGTGAGGGGCCCCAAAATTTCTGTGCAAGCCCCTGCCCCCCTCCCAAAAATATAATTTAAAAAAAACCCTTTTCTGTTTTATGCTTTCACGAGATTCATACATTTTTTTTTCCATATGATGTAACGAAAGTTAATATTAAAAGACAAGAAAAATTAAGAAAGCATTTTATGTAAAATTTGCAATAAACGCATTATCTTACCTCTTGGATAAGGTAAAGCAAATCGAAGAATGCTCCGTTCTTAGTATATAGTTATTTTTTTCTTTCTCTAGCAGGAACATATGTATAAATGACTTGTTCTGGAACGCCTGGAGTCAAAAGCTCCTAATTCCATATGTATAATTCTTAAGTTTTAAAAAATGTTAAACGATAAAGACGGTTAATAAATTTTGAAAAGATTGAAAAAAATAATAGGAAGTGAGTGTGGAAGCCAATTAGAGGAGAGGTTGGCTCGTCCCACCATGGCGGCGAAGTCCTGTATTAGTATTATTTAGGTAATTTCACCGGCAGTGAATGACGCGGAAAGGTAGAGGGGAGAAAATAAATGTGCTTCCTCCTACTTAGAAATGGCAACATTAGTGCACTTTTTTATAAGGCACTGTCGTCGAACAGCTAAGTTCTTTTATTAGTTTTTTTTTTTTTTGAGCAATCACGATTGCTTATTGCTTTCATTTGACTGTTTTTGATGTCCTATCATTTTATTTTCCCACCGCCACCCTCTGCACCATCACCGTGGACAGGCGGGCTACTCACGATACTGCACCTATAGCGAAATCCTCCATCCATGTCCTACACACACGCGCATACATACACAACTACACACACGCGCATACATACACAACTACACGCACACACGCGCACATACACACACACAAACACACACACACACAAACACACACACACACACAAACACACACACACACACACAAAAACACACACACACACAAACACACACACACACAAACACACACACACACAAACACATACACCTACACACACATACACCTACAAACACATACACACACAAACACATACACACACAAACACACACGCATACATACACACACATACACACTACTCACACATTCATGCCTGCACACAGGCACAAACACATATGCCGACATACACATACGCATACATACACACACATACACACAACTACCCACACATTCCTGCCTGCACACAGACACAAACACATATGCCTACACACACATACACATACCCCCCCCCACACACACACATACACATACCCCCCACACACACTTATGCCAGAACACAAACACACATACCCCGTACACACAAACACCCCCCCCCCCCCCCCACACGCACACAAACACACATGCCTACATACACACACTCGTGATTGCGAAAAACATAATTTGAATTCAAGATGTCAAAATTCAAATTAATTTTTTTTTTTTTTTTTTTTTTTTTGAGCAATCATGATTGCTTATTGTTCTCATTTGACCGTTTTTGATGTTCCGTGCCTTTTTCAGCTTGGACCAGAAGCCTTTGCAGCACCACCACCCACCGTCCTCTGCAGGCGGCGCGGCGCGGCTGCTCCGGTCCTGAGCTATCCGCTTCTCCTGGTCGGAGGCGTCCATGTCCTACACACATGCACGCTCACACACTCACACACGTGCGCCTACGTGCATACACACAGGTCTACGCACTTACACACACAACTATGCACACGTAGCCGCCCAGGAGAAGAGGCAGGTTTGGGGGGGGGGGGAGACAGGAGCTGTTTCTAGAAACAATAACTCCAATGAGAAGGGTCCTGTCTCAGTTCGTGATTGCGAAAACATAATTTGAATTCAAAATATCAGAATTCAAATTAATTTGCTTATAATTTTTTTTTTTATTATTATTTATTTAGTTGTAATGGCCCAAGAGGCCTTGAGGGCTAAACTGCGCCTAAAGTTTTTTTAATCTTCATTATTTATATAAATATAAAGTCAGGATATGTTAAAAGTAAACGTGTTTTGACGAAAATTTTTTTATAAAACTCAGTTCATAAGTAGAAAAGAACATGTTATCATTAAAACCACTTAAACTAAGTATGAATTCAGAAAAATCGGATAAAACGATGGGTTGAAATTTTTGGTCAACGATAGGGTTCAACGATTGACGCATTTTAGTACAAATAGCAACATTTGTGTTAAAATAAAGTGGTGGAAAGTAAATTTTGAAAACCTACGATGCGATGTTTTTCATATACTTTTAAGCGATTGTCACTAGTTTTTCTTTTATTACTAGAATTTATATCCTGCTACTTTTAAGAACTAAATGAGACTACTTTCTTGTATACCAAAATCGACTTTCTATTATCTAATTAATATTCTGTAAACTAGCTAAGACTGCAAATTATATCATATATACCCTTTTAACATTGTATGCTGATTTCTCGAAACAAAACATGCCTCATTCATCTTTAGAAATAAATACGTAAAATATAAATAAACGAACAAAACAAGTAATAGTATTAAATTTTAAACAAAGCAACAAATTATTTTTTTTTTCCATTAAAAAAAATCTTTAATCGCTTTCAAATTTAAAAAAAAAAAAATATATATATATATATATATATATATATATATATATATATATATATATATATATATATATATATATATATATATATATATATATATATATATATATATATATATATATATATATATATAAGCTTAATGAAATAAGCATATTACATCAAAAAAAAATGAAAATGCATAATATTTCTAGAGTCTGGGGGAAAGTGGCAATCGTTCCCACCTTTAGGCCTCATTCCCCCCCCCTTCCCCTCATACTGCCGTCTTAGATCATTGACACAATTAGCCGCGTTCATAACGCACTTTTCGACCCGGAAAATCCCCGCTCTGGCTTCACAAAGAACCAATTGAAAAATTCCCTGTTTCCATGTAAAAAGAGGTTCTCCCATTATACCAGAGAAAGCGGTTTTACCCAGCATCCTTAGCGGCTAGTAGACGAACTTGTTTCGCGTAATGCATTCTGGGTAAAAACACCGCTTTCACTCCAGAAGCTAGCAGGAGTAGAAAGATTCCACATAGACCCCGCAAATAACCGGAATGCGGTGAAAAGCAGTTTTTTTTCCGGGATCGAAAGTGTCCATGGAAACGGCCCTATTGAATGTGTGGGTAGTTGTGTGCATGTGTGTGTAGGTGTATGTGTGTGCATGTGTTTGTATGTGTTTGTGTATGTGTGTAGGTGTTTGTTGGTGTATGTGTGTGTGTATGTGTTTGTCTGTGTTTGTGTGTGTAGTTGTGTATGTATGCGTTTGTGTGTAGGACATGGATGTAACCTGGAGACGGCTTTCGCTAGAGGAGCAGCATCGTGAGGAGCCCGTCGACGGTGATGGTGCGGAGGGTGGCGGTGGGAAAAAATCAAAGGAACGTCAAAAACAGTCAAGTGAGAACAATAAGCAATCGTGATTGCTCAAAAAATACACTTTTTTAAAGTTCCATTTATTGTTCCCATTCTGTTGCGGCGTCGTCTCTTTCTTGGACTAGTTGTGTCTTCTGGGCAGGCAGAGCCGGCTATAGTAGTTCTGCCACCCTAGGCGATATTGACAAGTGCCGCCCCCCCCCATTGAATAATTATAAGAATAATATTATAAAATGATGATTTTAAAATAAAATAAAAATAATAAGGTACTTAGAATTAAAGAGAGTTAAATTGTAAAATGGGTTTTGCATATCCAAGCACAGGTCTACTTTAAATTATCTTTTTTAACATTAAAGTAGTGCATCTTATGGCATGAAATATATATTAGTGTTTTCAAAAGAATTTTAAATCACGCAATCTGCAGCTTCTAAAATTAAATTGAATTTCTTGTTAAATTCCGACCAATGTTTTGCTTATCTAAGCACTGTTAGACATTCTAAATTATTATTATTATTATTATTATTTTCTTAGCAATGAAACAGTCAAACTTATGGTGCTGAAAGAAATATACTTAAAAAAAAAGTTTCAATTCCGAAATTTGCAGCCCCTAAAACCTGCCGCCCTAGGCGACTGCCGAGGTCGCCTACCCCAGGAGCCGGGCCTGCTTGTCGGAAAGAAAATGGTATACATGCAATTCAACGGCTCAGTAACGTATCAGACTTAAATTGTAACGTTTTTGCATTATAAAAGATGCCAACTCGACTCCCTGCATATCCCAATTCAGATAAACTTCGGGCAGCTGCTTCGGTTTCTTGAAAAACAAAACAAGTGATCCAGATACAACACTAATGAGTCCTCTTGATTTCATGCTGAGAAAGTTGCATAAATTCACAGACCATAGAAGCAGATGCGTAGATTAGCGAACCAAAATCTCCTCCTAAGGTCTTGGTTTTACATTATTTCCGATCCTAGTACAGTAGTTCATATACAGGATGTCCTGAAAAAGAATGACTGTTTTGAAAAATTTATTACAGGAAATCGGTTAATGATAAAAATATAATTCTTGCAGAAAATTCATGTGATAGGCCGTAATTTTCCCCCCTCCAAAGTAGCGAATTTAGTTCAACAATTTTCCAATAGGCGGATCCAAATAGCGCTTCAGACAGTAAGCCCGTGAATCAAAGAAAGATTGAACACTACATCATAATATTTCGAAAAATTTCTTTAATGAACAAAATTACGTAACCATTCTTCAAAATGTCGACCGTCGGCTACAATCACGTTTCACAATCAAAGGAAAAATCGGTAAAATTTCAATTCTTCGTTTTTGACTTAGAGGTTTACCATCTACAGCGCCATCTATTGAAGAAAATTTTTAACTAAAATTTGGAACTCTGTGGAAAAATTTTTACGGCTCACCAAATTAGTTTACTGCAATTTTTTTTTTTTTCATTAACCGTTTTCCTGTTATAAATTTTTGAAAACAGTCAGTCTTTTTCAGGACACCCTGTACTATACGATAAGAATTTCAATTTGTTCGGTTATTTCACTGAAAATATTTGCGTTACGTAGTCACGAAAATGTACTATTTTCTGTTCAAAAACTAAGTCAGATATATGTACCAGTCAACACTTTTTAATTTCTTACATCTGTATCAATGTGCTTAAAAAGTGCAAAATTTTTATTTTAGATATAGTAGATATAAAATAATTAGTGTGACCAACGTAACATTTTAAAAACGCCTGCTATTATTTAAAACTTATTTAAGTTAATGTACATTTTCATTGACAATTTTGATTAAGTAGACATTCTACATTGATTAAAAATATTTAGGGTGAAAAATACCTCTAGCAATGTTACAATGCTTCTTAAAAAAGGCTTTTTTAAAGGTCTTCTTTTAAAAGAAATATTTCCAATTTAAAGAAGAATTATTATTTTTTAAAAACAAAGGTGGGTAAAGCAAAATGATTACTCTTTTAAATATGCATTCAACACAAGAATTAATAAGAAAGAATTAAGAAAATAGAAAGACAACAAAGGAGAACGATAAATTTGTTTAGGAAATATCTCCACTAAATATTAAAATATAATAATGGCAGCTCGTTGGAAAACATTTGAAGATGTTATGTGATACAGTGACTATAAACTTTGCTATAGCATATTACAGAAAATGCATTAATGATGATTTAGAAAAATAAACATTTGTGATGATATGTGAAATGCTTTTCATATGATGCGTCATATGAAAAGCATTTGAACATTTTTTTTCTCAATATTACATTTTAATTCAGGATGTACAGCACTATTCGTTCGATGAATCAGTAAACCTTGAAGAATAATATGTCGTTGAAAAGTAACGGAGTTTCGTATGACGTAACTAGTATATTGGCAGAAGACTAAAATTTGGTGAAACTATCCACTAATTTAATGTTAACTTTAAGAGATATTTAGGACTTCATTGGCCCAAAAATAAGTAAATAAGTTATTCAGTTAGTAAAAGCATTTTTTTTTCTTTTGGTACATTCGAATTGAGTTAACTAAACTGAATTCTTCCATTCAACTTCTTACACTAATGTAGAAAAAAAAAGTAAAGAAAGAATCATAATGCAACATAAAAAAAAGTTCCTAAAAAGTGTAAAAGTGTACGTCCAGTGTGTCCTAAAATTGACTGTTTTCAAAAATTTAAAGCAGGAAAACGGTCCTAGATGCATACTTCCAATTGCAAAAATGTTCAAAATCAGAATCAGAGTTAAGGTATTGAACGTTTAAGCGAAAATAAAAATGATTCAAAAAAAACATAATTTAACTTTGTATTCGGGCTGTAGGTCCTCTAACTTATGTTTAGAGAAATAATCTCCATTGAATAATAATTCCAGCACCCCCCCCCCCCCCCAAAAGGTTATAGCACATTATTCCCCAAATCCTTGCGGCAGGGTTTTCGTTTATAATTTTGAACAATCGAACTACATGCATTGAAATTTACAATTATTTATTTATATATTTGCTATTAGTAGCAAAAACACCTGGTGGGAGAAAAAAACCTGGAGAGATAAACTTGCATAAATTACAAATATTTAATGCATTTAAATACGATCTTAATTTCTTAAATTCCAAATTTTCTCCTTAATACTTCTTTTAAAACTTGAGAGTATTGTTTGAAAAGGTGACAGTAATGAAATATTGAAAGTTATAATTAGTAGTTGTATTACTATATCGGAAATTATGAACTTTTAGTTGAGTAAGTATGGGATAGATGGAAGCAGTAGATCTCACTATGAGTGGTCGAGTGGTCGCATAACTTGTGAAGCAATTGAATCCCCCCATCCCGTCGATTTTTGAAAAATTAATGTTTTTACACGTAAGTGAGCGTGGCTTTCGTTGTGTTTTCCGATAAAACATTTCAATGAGTCACCACAGGAAAAATTCGAAATGACGGGCTTGCAGCCCCCCCCCCTCCCTCCCTTTTCCATCTTACCTCAAATTGGATATTACGATGAGCAACTGTGCAGACATACAAATACAAATACAAATGTGACGACCAGCAACAGGCTCTGGGCCCAGCTAGGCTGGTCCTAGTCAATTAATTAGTCCCCAATGAAGATCAATGGCCCTCTTAAAGCTATCCACTCCGTTGCTCATTACCGCCTCTTCCGGTAAGCTATTCCAAGTGCCCACGACCCTGCTAAAGTAGTAGTTTTTCCTGATTTCCAAGTTAGCCTGAGATTTAAATAGCTTAAAACAATGACCCCTTGTCCTGCTTTCCCCGCAAAAATTTAATCCATTTACATCTTTCATTTTGATAAATTTAAATAACTGAATCATGTCCCTTCTGACTCTCCTTTGCTCCAGGCTATACATGTTAAGCCTATTAAGTCTGGTATCATAATCTAAATCTGAGAGTCCCCTTACTAATTTAGTTACCCTTCTTTGAACCCTTTCCAATACGAAAATATCTTTCTTCAGATAAGGCGACCAAAACTGAACAGCATACTCCAAATGAGGTCTTACTAAACTCCTATATAAAGGCAGAAGAACTTTCTTAGATTTGTTTGAAATAGATCTCTTGATGAACCCAAGCATTTTGTTGGCTTTGTTACTAGCAATACTGCACTGTTGACTAAACTTGAAGTCCTGATTTATAAGGAAACCCAGATCCATAACATTTTCTGCCTGATTTATGACTGAACCCTGTAAATGATATCTCATACGCTTATTTCCATGACCTAAGTGTAGCACTTGACATTTCCCTACATTAACTGCCATACCCCATTTATCTGCCCACTTAGTAATATGATCTAAATCCTCTTGCAGCTGTTTTACTTGTTCTTCATTTTCGACAATCCCCATAACTTTTACATCGTCAGCAAAACAATTCATGCTTCCAGAAATATTTTCATTGATGTCATTCATAAATATAATAAACAAAAGAGGCCCTAAAACTGATCCCTGAGGAACCCCACTTAAAACATCACTCCAATTAGAATGATTTCCTCTCACAACTACTCTTTGCTTCCTACCAGTAAGCCAATTTCCAACCCAAAGTAAAGTTTTTCCTCCTATTCCAATGTCAGCTAACTTGCTGAGAAGAGCAACACGCGGTACCTTGTCAAAAGCTTTTTGAAAGTCAATATAAACAACATCCACACATTTTTTGTCATCTAAAGCTGAGGTAACCTTGTCGTAGAAATGCAATAAATTAGTAGTACAGGATTTACCTTTCCTGAAACCATACTGCAAACTAGTCAACAGACTATTAGTCTCTAAGAACATCATGATCTTAATTTTGATCAAAGTTTCGAAAATCTTACAAATCACCGAAGTCAAACTTACAGGTCTATAATTCCCAGCACGACCTTTAGACCCCTTCTTGAAGAGTGGCGTTATGTTAGCCAGCTTCCAGTCCTCTGGCACCGTCCCCGAGTTATAAGAAGCATTGAAAATATTCAAAATAACATCCACTAATTCCTCTGCACATTCAACTAAAATTTTTGGATAAATATTATCTGGTCCCGGAGCTTTAGTTGCTTTACTCTTTTTCAAATGAAATAAAACCTCCTCCCTGGAAAATACAAAATCCTCAAGCTGTATAATAGCTTGTGTCTTGTTAGTGTCAACTGTTGAGATACAGTTATCGTTAAACACACTGGAAAAAAAGTTATTCAGAACATTTGCAATATCCCTATCGTTTTGGATTAAATTTCCATACTCATCAACCAAAGGCCCAATTTGACTGTTTCGAGCTTTCCCAGAATTAGCGTAAGCAAAAAACCTCTTAGGGTTCCCATCAATGTCATCTGCCAGCCTTTGCTCCAATTCCCTTTTCTGAATCCGTACCAAATACTTAAAATTTCGCCATGTTCGTCTGTACATAGAAAATTTTGTTTTCTAAGATAAAAATTTAAAAACGCACAAGCAGTATTCTCACAATAGCGTTTTCCGTAGAAAAAACTTTCAATAAACTTGAAACGTTTAATAGTTTTTTTTTATAAAACTTAAAATAAGCAAGCAAGATAAAAAAAATTGAAATCAACAGGTAAAACATTAAGATATCATCAAGAAGTCACCAGAACTTATGGCCCTCATTAAACGTTTTTACGTTTTTAAACAAATAATTTACAGTTATATCTCTCACAAAATGTTTTTAATACAGGGGTGGTCGTCTGGGGGAAGGGGGGGGGGCCGTGGCGCAGACTGCGCCATTAAAATTTTAGGGGTAGTTTGGAGGGGTATATTATTTTGTCCCCTGTTTTAGTAGATGAAATTATGTTTTACCCCTTTCTTTATTTAGAAAATAAATAAAGGTATTAGCTTACACCCTGTTTCAAATAAGTAGACATACCAGTGTATTGAACTTACTAGACAGATAATCCCATCAACATAGCGACGCATTGTCACCTTCATAATGTAACAAAAAATACGGTGAGACTGAATGGAATTGCACTCTGTGACCTTGTACGAACTCATTTATGTTTGGGCTGCTAGTTGAAAAATTATTTTATTGGCACTGCGCAAATAACCGGTACTACGCAAAGGTGCTCGGTTTCCCTCATCCTTGTTTTAACAAACGGAATAGTTTAATCCCACGTACATAGGAATTCATCGGATCAGATATAGATTGTAAACAGCTAGTGCAATCCTGCAGCAAGACTGAACAGAAAAAAAAAAATATTTTTTCACAAATTTAGTACTAATGCACCAATTGGCACAAATTACTCTAAATAGGTATTTATAAACTTATGAGGCCTGTTTAAAAACGAAGCATGCTACGATTTTATGTGAAGTGGGGAACTTAGCGGCACATCAGCAACTTTGCTACAAAAATTAGCTTATAATGCAACATTAAAAAGAAAAAAAAAGTTTCTACTTCATCTGCTAAACAGTTGGGTGTCGTATGAGAAGTTTCCACTGGGTCCACAGCTAATGCGCTAGTACAGATAGCGAGGGTGGTGGAGCAGTCTTAATACATGCAGCTTGTCGGTCCAGAATTTTCTGGAACGATATACCCCTACTTCAACGTCTAACATTCTGTAAATGTGTATTTTTTTTGACGTTTTGAAATTATTTGGAAGATAAAGGTGGAAAGACAATTACATATACAAACATAAAAATTATTAAAGTTTTTAAAAAAAAGTGAAGGCGAACTTGGGTTAAAATTAAAAATTGGGTAACGCTGTCCATCCTCGGCTACACAACTGTCTAATACAGGAGTTCTCAAACTTTTAGACATTACGACCCCTTTTAAGATTTAGTATTTCGGCGCCCCCCCTCCCCAAAGTTTTAACTCTGTCTAAACCTCTGTCTAAACAATAACTAAAAACTACACAAATGTTTAAGTTTTATCCTTTGTAACATAAGTAACTAGTCAAATAAACATGAAATTTTGTCTCTTGAATTATTTTATAATAAGAGACAGTAGTAGATCTTACTAATTTTATGATCTTCCAATAAATAAATTTTCTTTAAACTTTTCTTCCACATCTCGCAAACCGCCAGGACACATTACGCGACCCCCTGGGGGTCGCGACCCACAGTTTGAGAACCGCTGGTCAAATAGAACAGGGGGCACTACTGTCTAATATAACTAATTTAAAGCAAATTTATGGAATTAATTGATTAAATAAAACAGTTGCAATTGCTAGTGATTTCTTAAATAACATTGGTTTCAGAAAATGACGGTCACGGAGGGGGCGGACAGCTGAGCAGTTAGACAGCCCCATCTTTGTCCATTTTCAACTTAAACACCTCCATTCCTAGAGATCACATTGCAACAGAACCACGCTGGTCAGAAATGATGAAAGGGCGTTTTCACTGTAAAGATTTTTCGGTACGTTGGTTTCTATGTGCCGAAGGAAACCGCAGTCTTAGACCATTGAGAGATAGACGAAACACAAGCTATTCCATTCAGTTCGCTGAAGCAGGAGTAAAGGCGACAAGTTTTATGAGTGGGGGAGAAGATCAAATAATTTCGCCGCCTTGTACCACGTGATTCGGCCACTGGTCCTTTGGATGTCGGCGCTTTCTTCCTCTGTCGCTGTTCTACGACAGCGGAACTTTTAGAACCATTTTTAAATCGGCATAACTCAACAACTTACTGTAGAAATTAAAAAAAAAAAAAAAAAAATTAATTTGAATTTTTGGCATCTTGAATTCAAATTATGTTTTTCGTAATCACGAGCGTGTGTGTTTGTGTAGGCGCATGTGTGTGGGTGCGTAAGTGTATGTATGCATGTGTGTGAGTGAGTGTTGTGTACGTGCGTGTAGGTGTTCGTGTGTGTGTGTAGGCGTTCGTGTGTGTGTCTGTGTAGGCGTTCGTGTGTGTGTAGGCGTTCGTGTGTGTGTGTAGGCGTTCGTGTGTGTGTGTGTGTGTGTGTGTGTGTGTGTGTGTGTGTGTGTAGGCGTTCGTGTGTGAGGGACATGGACGCCACCGCTCAGCAAAAGTGGATTCCGGGGGACAGTGCTCAGGACCAGCCGCGCCGCCACCGGTGGACGGTGGTGCTGCAGGCCTGGTTCAAGCTGAAAAAGGCACGGACGCCAAAAACGGTCAAGTGAGAACAATAAGCAATCGTGATTGCTCAAAAAAAACCCCACTCATCCTTGAATCAGGAAACTATGCGCTTGCGGGGGACAGAAATAAAACATTCCAAAACATTTCAGGCAGAAGGTAAATAATTAAAATCGACGACTATTCAAATCCCTATGAGATTTAGTGCAGCTCTCGCAAAACATCTTCCGTGGAAGAAAAAAACGCAGTCACATTTTTCCCCCTCACTTTCCCCGGAAGATTGCTGCGTAAGCAACCACACCCACTTACCGTATTAATAGGGCCGTTTCCATGGACACTTTCGGTCCCGGAAAAAACCTGCTTTTCACCGCATTCCGGTTATTTGCGGGGTCTATGTGGAATCTTTTTACTCCTGCTAGCTTCTGGAGTGAAAGCGGTGTTTTTACCCAGAATGCATTACGCGAAACAAGTTCGTCTACTAGCCGCTAAGGATGCTGGGTAAAACCGCTTTCTCTGGTATAATGGGAGAACCTCTTTTTACATGGAAACGGGGAATTTTTCAATTGGTTCTTTGTGGAGCCAGAGCGGGGATTTTTCGGGTCGAAAAGTACGTTATGAACGCGGCTAATTGTGTCAATGATCTAAGACGGCAGTATGAGGGGAAGGGGGGGGGGGGAATGAGGCCTAAAGATGGGAACGATTGCCACTTTCCCCCAGACTCTAGAAATATTATGCATTTTCATTTTTTTTTTGATGTAATATGCTTATTTCATTAAGCTTATATATTTTTTTATTTTTTTTTTTAAATTTAAAAGCGATTAAAGACTTTTTTTAATGGAAAAAAAATTGTTGCTTTGTTTAAAATTTAATACTATTACTTGTTTTGTTCGTTTATTTATATTTTACGTATTTATTTCTAAAGATGAATGAGGCATGTTTTGTTTCGAGAAATCAGCATACAATGTTAAAAGGGTATATATGATATAATTTGCAGTCTCAGCTATTTTACAGAATATTAATAAGATAATAGAAAGTCGATTTTGGTATACAAGAAAGTAGTCTCATTTAGTTCTTAAAAGTAGCAGAATATAAATTCTAGTAATAAAAGAAAAACTAGTGACAATCGCTTAAAAGTACATGGAAAACATCGCATCGTAGGTTTTCAGAATTTACTTTCCACCACTTTATTTTAACACAAATGTTGCTATTTATACTAAAATGCGTTAATCATGGTATCCTATCGTTGACCAAAAATTTCAACCCATCGTTTTATCCGATTTTTCTGAATTCATACTTAGTTTAAGTGGTTTTAATGATAACATGTTCTTTTCTACTTAATTCAAACTACTGAAGTTTTATAAATTTTTTCGTCAAAACACGTTTACTTTTAATAGATCCTGACTTTATATTTATATAATTAATAAATAATAAAGATTAAAAAAACTTTAGGCGCAGTTTAGCTCTCAAGGCCTCTTGGGCCATTAAAACTAAATAAATAATAATAAAAAAAAAATATATATATATATATGTAAATTAATTTGAATTCAGAAATTTTGAATTCAAATTATGTTTTTCGCAATCACGAACTGAGACAGGACCCTTCTCATTGGAGTTATTGTTTCTAGAAACAGCTCCTGTCCCCCCCCCCTCAAACCTGCCTCTTCTTCTGGGCGGTTACGAGTGCATAGTTGTGTGTGTAAGTGCGTAGACCTGTGTGTATGTACGTAGGCGCACGTGTGTGAGTGTGTGAGCGTGCATGTGTGTAGGACATGGACGCCTCCGACCAGGAGAAGCGGATAGCTCAGGACCGGAGCAGCCGCGCCGCGCCCCCTGCAGAGGACGGTGGGTGGTGGTGCTGCAAAGGGTTCTGGTCCAAGCTGAAAAAGGCACGGAACATCAAAAACGGTCAAATGAGAACTATAAGCAATCGTGATTGCTCAAAAAAAAAAAAAAAAAATTTGAATTTTAACATCTTGAATTCAAATTATGTTTTTCGCAATCACGAGTGTGTGTTTGTAGGCATGTGTGTTTGTGTGTGTGTGGGGGGTGGGTTTGTGTGTACGGGGTATGTGTGTTTGTGTTTGTGTGCTGGCATAAGTGTGTGTGGGGTGGGGGTTATGTGTATGTTTGTGTAGGCATATGTGTTTGTGTCTGTGTGCAGGCATGAATGAGTGGGTAGTTGCGTGTATGTATGCGTGTGTGTTTGTGTGTGTATGTGTTTGTGTGTGTATGTGTTTGTAGGTGTATGTGTGTGTAGGTGTATGTGTGTATGTGTTTGTGTGTGTGTATGTGTGTATGTGTTTGTGTGTGTGTATGTGCGTGTGTGTGTGTGTGTAGTTGTGTATGTATGCGCGTGTGTGTAGGACATGGATGCAACCTGGAGACGGCTTTCGCTATAGGAGCAGCATTGTGAGGAGCCCGCCTGTCCACGGTGATGGTGCAGAGGGTGGCGGTGGGAAAATAAAATGATAGGACATCAAAAACAGTCAAATGAAAGCAATAAGCAATCGTGATTGCGCAAAAAAAAAAAAAAAAAAAAAAAAAAAAAAACTAATAAAAGAACTTAGCTGTTCGACGACAGTGCCTTATAAAAAAGTGCACTAATGTTGCCATTTCTAAGTAGGAGGAAACACATTTATGTTCCCCCCTTTACCTTTCCGCGTCATTCACTGCCGGTGAAATTACCTAAATAATACTAATACAGGACTTCGCCGCCATGGTGGGACGAGCCAACCTCTCCTCTAATTGGCTTTCACACTCACTTCCAATTATTTTTTTCAATCTTTTCAAAATTTATTAACCGTCTTTATCGTTTAACATTTTTTAAAACTTAAGAATTATACATATGGAATTAGGAGCTTTTGGCTCCAGGCGTTCCAGAACAAGTCATTTATACATATGTTCCTGCTAGAGAAAGAAAAAAATAACTATATACTAAGAACGGAGCATTCTTCGATTTGCTTTACCTTATCCAAGAGGTAAGATAATGCGTTTATTGCAAATTTTACATGAAATGCTTTCTTAATTTTTCTTGTCTTTTAATATTAACTTTCGTTACATCACATGGAAAAAAAATGTATGAATCTCGTGAAAGCATAAAACAGAAAAGGTTTTTTTTTAAATTATATTTTTGGGAGGGGGCAGAGGCTTGCACAGAAATTTTGGGGCCCGTCACAAATCACTTTTCCGGGCCCCCTCCACATTGTTTACCCCTATATTACACCCCTGGTTTTAAAAACATTGGGGCCCCTTCAGGCGTGGGCCCGGGCCAACTTCTTTCCTCCCCTGTGCACGCCCCTGGGCGGAAGGGATGTTATGGCAAATTCTAGCCCCGGTGACTGTTAAGAAATAATTACTAATGTTTAGTTGTCTCAGGTTGGCAACACAGTTAAAATATTATATCTTCAGAACGTACTAAATTAGTTCAAGTAAAATGTTTGGTCTGATGTGTTTGTAATGTGCTTGTGTCTTTTATAATAAAATATATTTGGCCATTCCCACTGAGTAATCTCTGCATAAAAGTAAAAACTCTACAGTGACATCCATACTAAGGACGCCACTGGATCTAGGGAAGCACTTCAATCTTGCTAGCAATCAAAACTGGTGGCTTTAGCTGCCAGCCTGAAGAACGGCGAAGTGCATATAATTATTTTTTCTGCGTTTCGTCGTGCATGCAGTCGGCATCTACTAGCAGCCTCGAACGGCGGCTCTCCACATTAGAGGAGGGCAGCTGATACAATATGGCTTCATATACATCCCACGCAAGCACCTTAGGACAGGATAAATCCTAAATGGTAAAAACTTAGATATTTCTCACTACAGCGGGTAGGGAAAATTTACGGTAGTCACTCTCTTCCGTAGGGGAAAGGAGATTGTTTTGTGTCTGCGCGCACAACAATCGAAATGCGTCTAGGGACAGGATAAATCCTAAATGCTAAAAACTTAGCTATTTCTCAACAACAGCGGGTAGGGAAAATCTCGAAATGGGAATTTTGGGCGCCGCATATTGGGCGCCTAGCATGTTGGACGCCGGAAACATTGGGCGCCGAGCATTTTGGGCCCCGGGAATATTTGGCACAATATACTCGGCCCAAAATGCTCGGCGCCCAAAGTTCCCGGCGCCAAAAGTGCTCGGCGCCCAAAGTTCCCGGAGCCGAAAGTGCTCGGCGCCCAAAATTCCCAGTGCCCAAAGTGCTCAGCGCCCAAAATTCCCAGTGCCCAAAGTGCTCGGCGCCCAAAATGCTCGGCGCCCAAAGGGCCCGGCGCCCAATCTTCCTAGACCGGGAAAATCTACGGTAGTCACTCTAAGTCTCTCTAAATCCTTAAATTTCACCACTTAATGCGCATGCGTCTTGGCGAAATAAAGAGCGATTAACATACAAATTGTCTTAGTTCTTAAACAACGTTATAGATCGCAATACTGCAAAACGGATATCTGTTGTATTGCCAGTAAAAAGGCGGATTTGAAAATAAATTTATAAATAAAGTTCCTCCTTTTCTTTTGAAGATACTTTTAGGACGTTGTTAAACTGCCTTCACGAACAACAGAAAAATATCTCGCCAGGTTTTTACTTGGCGTGGTTTATCGCACACTTGGCAACTAAATTGTTTCTCTGAAAAATGAAAAATTTTCTTCTGAATTCTCGTTGCCAAAATATTTTCAAATAAGGTAAGTTCTTAAGAACTGTAAAGGCAATGCGCGATTACAAATACAAAATTTCATTTTGTTTATGTGCGTGTGCAAATGGAAATTAATGCATGTACGGGAGGGTCGTGTTGAAGATGTTCCGTAGATGCGTTTAGGAGGAGGGATGTTTGGTACTCCTCTCTTTTCTCTCGCCAAAGCGGACTAATCGAAATTTGTGCGAACTGTGTGAATTGGGTGGAAGGAATCTGTTTCCATATCGCCTATCTATTTGCGTGGAAACGCCGGAAAGAAGAAGAAGATTAAAGAAATATTAAAAAGTAACAAGATTAAAATTTAACATCAGAGTGTTTTCTCAAACATTAAAATTACTTTAAATGTGATAAAATTAATAACTAACAATTTGAACTGCGGTAGTACCTATATATTGCAACTTTCATTCAATGTTTTAAATAGTATGCCAGAAGTAGTTCACAAATTATGGAACATTTAATTTTGTTTACCATTCGGTTGCCGAATATTTAGGTATTCGGCCGAATCGAGTATTCGATTTGTCTGCCGAATATGCAGTATGCCGTATACCACCAACCGCATTTTACTTTCGGAAACATCGATCTTCCATCGCTGAGCTGCTTCAGGCGACAACAAACAGCAGCTAGCATCACGAAGTCACGTGTTCTCGCCATCCAATCAAATGACACATGCCTAAAAGTAGTTTCCAAGATGCAGTCGCTCCTTTTCCTAGGATGCAGGCGCTCGTGATGGACGCATCAGCTTGTTTAGCCATTTTGGATCGGATTTTTCATTGTTGCCCTGCTAGGGTTACCACAGCAAAGTTTCGGGTTTCGCCAAATTTGCCGAAAATAAAACTTTATTTAATAAACAATCAGGGGCCTCAGTGGCCGAGTGGTCTGAGTGACTGCTTGACATTGGCACACTTGAGGCGGTGGGTTCGACTCCCACCCTCGATCCGGCTGTACCTTCCCCTCTTTATGATGTAAATTCTTTCATGTGTTGTTAATATGTGTAATAAAATATATCATGCGTAAGCGAGGCAAAGCACTCAGATTGTAGTCTTCATCAAAATAAACCTGTGCAATTAAGCATCGAAAGAAAGAAAGAAACAATCCACGTGCCGCTAATAATCGCTCGCAGTGAACAATCACCAAACGCGATTACTCGCTAGACAAGGCACCCATATAGGGCCCTTACCTTCACCCATTTGGGAAACAAGTAAATGCAGTGGCTATCCTCATCAATCTCGTTTTTTCCTATCGAAAAGGAAGGCCCCGATCCGTTATCTCTCATTCTTTCATTGCATTTAGCGCTGAATATAATGTAAGGTAATACAATAATATGGTCGTGGATTTCTTTCAGCGGTATATATGTAAAACCAAAACGTGATATTTTATAAAGTAGTAGGTGAATAAGTTGGTGGAATATTTATATTTAACAAAAAAAAGAAAAAAAACTGTCACGATTACAAGCGAATTAATTTTCTCTATGGCTGCAAAAATACCTGGGCTTGATTTACCTCTCAGCGAAAACGACGGAGCGGGTATAGAATTCGGAAATTTTCACATTCTTCATAAGGATCTAGTAAGACATCATTTTAGAAACTATTCTGATTTTCACGAAATTTCTCACGCTTTTCCTTTTTATTCCTTGTATTTTGTTACAGCATGGACGCTGTCGGGATATCAACCACTTTGAAGATTTCTCAAAAATTAAGGAAGGAGATTTTGGCACTTTTTGTAAGTAATTTTGGCTAATAAGCTCTCAAAATCAATTTTAATTTTATGAGGAAACTTCAGTTCCTTGAAAATGCATGATAAAGAAGTAGGGACATTTTTGTCCACTCTTCTACTTTTCTCATTTTTATCTAAAGCAAAAAATTGCATGAGCAGTTTGGTTTTCTGCCATGGGGTCCATTCAATATTTCTCATCATCCCAGAATTTTTGAAAATTTCAATGCCTTCGCTTTTTTGTATTATGTTTGTTACTGAACTTTATGACTTATGGTTCCTACTCCTTTGATACATTTGTCCACTTAGCTGTAATATAGTTTAGCCTTGAATATTTAATTATTTCATAAAATGTTACTCTTAATATAATTGCAAGTGAACGTGACTTTAGGTTTTTAAAATATTGTCAGAACGACTCAAGATGATATAAATGTTCTAACAAAAAGCTGGTTCCCAAATTCAACTAAAATAAAATGCATATTAAACATCAAGGAGTCTCAATACATTATATGACATTAGCAACCTCTGTTACAGTTTTTATAATAAATACTATCCAATATTGCAACTAATTTACATTGTTTTGTGTTTGGAATAAAAAACAAACAGTTTAAGGTCAATATAATATATTTAACTAAACAAAATATTAAATTGACCTAACTTCTTTTTGTGATATTTTTGCGAGAAAAATTTACATTTTCTCAAGCACCAGCACAACTTGAGTATTTATCATCTTTATTTTGTTGCTAATATATATTGTTTTCTTTTTTTTTTAATAAAAGTTTTTGGTTTTTTGTGAGTTTTCTAAAAGTGAACCAATGTACCTCTTGCTCTTGGTCTGAAAAAATGCTGCACTAATTTGTTTCCTTTACGAAAACAAAGACAAATGATAATGAACTATAATATGCTACTTTTAGGAGAAAAATTCAATTTATTGCTTCATTTTTCATGAAAAACATATTAGATGAATGTTACAGACTTAAGAACCAATGTTTAAAAGTTACTCTGCACTGTCAAAAAAATATTTTCTAAAATTAAATTTGTTCTATATATTATATTACTGTACCATGTGATTTCATTATAGGATTTTGTAGATGCTATTTGTTAATCATAAATTAAAATTTGTTAATCATATCCTCATATAAATAATCACCCAGGATCGAGTTACCCGCTTGTTTCAGCAATGAAACTCATGCCACTGCATGATAATTTGATAACATGTTTTGGTAATGTTTAACATGCAGGGAAAGGCTTTATTGTGACAAGGCTGAACTTGATCTGGTAAATTAACTGTTTTACTGGTAAGACTCATTTCAGGGGAATGAAGAAACGAAAAAATGGTCAGCAATCAAGGCTACCTACTGGAATTTAGGGTTACCATTTCAATTATAAAACTACAGTCAACGCTCGATATAACGACCATCTCCGTCCCAGAGAAAAAGGTCTTTATAACGAGTGGTCGTTATAAGAGGTATAAATTTAAAAAATGTACACCGGCATCATGCATGCCCAAGTAAATGCCCAAATGTTTTTTATCATAGGAATTTTTAGAAAAGTAGTGTGCAAAATATTATGACAGAATATTAAACAAGTTTTAAAGTAGAAAATATAGGGAGGAAAATGTTGCACACTTTCAGATCTGCTACTACTACTACTACTACTACCACAACAATTTCTGAAGATAAAACCAGAAACAGAGGTCTGCCTTTTTAACAGACGTGATTTTTGCAAATCATTATTTTCTGTTTCAGATTTAGGTGATAAATTGTGTTTCTCTTGCTTTCCAAAGAAACATTTAAAAGTCCCCCGAGAACCCCAAATCTTTAAAAATAGTAGATTCAAATACCAAACTACCAATACATCTGTCAACTCCCTTTTCTTAGGAATCTGGAATTTTCTCGATTTTTTCCTTCCATTATTTTTTCTGTGCAGGCTGTGGTGAATGGTAATCCCCCCCCCCCCCACCCTTTCTTAAAGTTGGATTTGACATTGAAAACTTCAGGCAGATGTCCGTAAACAATAATCAATGTCATTTTAAGCTACAAATTTGTTTTATTGGAAAGAACACAAGAAGTAGAGTCCGCTGATTCGGTCGCTGTATTGGATTAGACGATACAGAACGGTCGTTATAACGAAAGCAAATTAACATAGAGTTCATAAGAACAAAGTTGGGACTTCTACCACTGGTCGTTATAATGGGACGGTCTTTATAATGTGTGGTCGTTATAATGAGCGTCGACTGTATCACCAAACAGGCAATGGCTTCGTTCAAATGTGGGAGCAATTTTCACTCTTCATACCTTGACGGGTGACTTTCTAGTTAACTTTAGAAAGACGGAGGGGCCTTTGTTGCCCCTCCCATAGTTTGTTCAAAAACTCGAATGATATCTAATGGAGCTTTAAGTGTCACTTTCTGACTTTTCATTACATGACAATTTGAATGCTTGTTAAATTATTTTGTCATTCGCCTCATAGTACTGTAAATATTGATTCTTGGGAGACGGGAGGGGCTACAGTGCCAGCTAAGTTATTTTCCAGTGAAAAAAAAAAGATAATTTCTTCCTTTCTTCTAACTGTTATAGCATAAAAAATGCTATTCACTCTAGTTTAACCCGTAACTTCCTCTTTATGCTGCCGGTTGAATATCCAAAGGCTAGAATCAGTATACTAATTGCTTACAATCCAAACGGTAGCCATTGTTTTGGAAAAGATTTGCTAGTTCTACATTTTAGCCAGTAAAGATACTAAAACTGAAAATAATTATATACTAAGTTTTTAGAAGGACCATTCCATGGAAAATGATTTCCCCCCCCCCCCCCCCCCCCCCGAAGTGACATCTCATATATTTCATAGAAAATAATAATGAGAAAAATCTTCATTGCTTAACAAATTACAAATGAATGTGTGATTCTCTAAGCAAAAGATTTCAGCATTACTTTTTAAAATAATTACTTGAACCCTCACGTGTGGGCACAAAGGGACTAATTTTTCGTGGAATGGCCCAATACATATTTTTTTTCAATGCTTTAAACTATTGTTTCTCAACAAATGAAATATGTTTCCTTTACATTGGAACCTTAGCTCTCAAAATATACAATTTATTTTAACATTAGTATATTAAAAGTGAAAAAAAAATTAACTAATTCAACTGACTTTAGATGCATGAAAATAAATTTTATGTAACAAAATTATTGAGATAAAAATATCTGTTAGGACTCGACCAATGCATCGGCGCCGATGATTCAACAATTTAGCCATCGGCATCGGCGACCGATGCTAACTTGCAGGAAACATCGGCCCATCAGCCTTAAAAAACATCGAAAAGCCGATGGAATTGGCCGATGTTTCTTTCTTTTTTTTTAAGGACCTTTATTGTTTTACTTTTTAATACAAAGTAAATGGAGTTATTGTTTTCATAATAAAATTGTTAACTTAAACTTCAGTATGAATTTCTATTTTAGTCACCGCTGAAAAAGTTTTTAATATTGCATTCAGGTACCAAACAAGTTAATTATTGCGTTGTTTCTTGCGGCTGGACGTACGTATGTATCTCCCATAAGTCATAACTCAAAAATGGTAAGCTGTAGAAGGCTAAATTTTGGCATGTGGAGTGTGCGTACGTTCCAGTTGTGCACTTCTCTTTTTGTTTTCGATCGGGTGTTCTAAAAAGCCTATTCATTCATTTTTTGTGGCTATTACTTATTTCAATGCAAAACTAATATAGCGTTGCAGACTGACGATCATTTGGTGATATATTGCCGAATTGGAGACTATGGAAACAAATATGAGATGGCGAAACCAGTTTTGTTTCATTTTGTTAGATTCCCGTTGAACCGATGGTAATTTTTCGATAGTTGTAATATGAATCTTCAGTAATGCAGTCTTTTCTGTATCGCTTCTACAAGAACAGAAGCGATACAGAAAAGAGCTCGATAAAAATCTTCCAGGAGTCCTTCTAAAAGCTATTCGAACGTTGGCAGAAGTGCATAATCGTTCAAGGTGACTATTTTGTAGATAGATGTATTTTGGTAATGTGAACTATTCAGGGTAAGGTTTTATACAACTTGTCGTCGAACTTTTAGATCATACTACGTATGTATGAGTTTTCAACTTACTATTTCATAACCTTTTTGAGTGACTCTAGTTTACGCGCATAATGACATCACAAGAGAATTTGCGATAATAAGGTTAAACTAACTAAGGAGTGCTTAACTAAGGAGGCGTTCAAAATGAATATTTCAGTCGTCTTTATGTTCTTAGGTACAATGCATGTACAGATGTGCCGAAAAAACTTGTGAAGTTTAAATTGGGTGATTGTAAAATAGAAATTTAGGTCGAAATCTGATTTTTTTTTTGTGATTACAATGAATCAATGATCCTTTAAATCCTTGACAGTCTTATCAATTTATTTGTGTTAGATTTTTTTTTTTGCCATCGGCCTTCCGCAATCGGCCATTTGGAGGAAAACAATCAGCCATCTTTGAAGCATCGGCCCATCGGCCAAAAAATTTCATTGGTCGAACCCTAATATCTGTGTCAGGATTATCTTAGTATCAAATGTAAAGATTCAAAAATTTGCTTACCCCTGCTTAGTTTAAATGTTAAACAATGACAAAATGTTAGTGAGATTTAAAAGTCTTTTTGTCCCAGACGTGACAGTGGAATGACCCTGAAGTGATTGGGACTGGAGCACAGTTAAAATTTTCGGGGTAGGGGGACTTAACATGACTGTTAAGAGATCGTCTAATTTTTTACACTGCATTTAAACACATGCATGCAGTACATCCTCATTTATCCAGACTAACTGAGACCACAGGCAATCTGGATGCATAGAAATCTAGGTAATAAACAAAACAAATTCTTTAATAAGCATACTTATCTTTATTACAGCTAAAAACAATTTTTTGTAACAAAGTTTCACAGGTTCCTTCGCATACATGTTATCATTTATAGCTCAGCTACAGTGGTGTCAGACTGACACTCCTAGAACACCATGATGTTTGTCAGATTACTATAATTTATTGCATGATCTATTATGCAGGACTTGTACATTTACTGTAGAGTCTCAAAAATCTGAGCCTTGAAAGTTCGATGACTTCGTGTCTCACTTATATTTTACACAAGCTGCCTTGCCCGGCTTTGCCCGGTCTGCCTCAAAAATAACCATTATGCCAAGTGAAGTATATTCAGTAACCAGGCTTAAATGAAAAGAAAAAAAAAACATCATGCAAAATTTTCCCTACAAACAATGACGACAGATATTAAAATAGTTTTAAGAAATTAAAATAAAATGAGAAAGACGGATTTAAAAAGCGTAACCATGGAAACGCAAAATAAAATAAGTTTAAGAATTGAAAATGAGAAAGATGGAAATAGACAATGGATTCAAAAAGGGTTATCGTGGAAACGCAAGGTAAAATGGTGAAAAACTTGAGTAGAGAACAGATTTTTGAACTTCATTTAATTTGCTTGTAACTTTTTTTCTAACTGAGATAGAGGGTTCAACTTACGACCTTGGGTCGAGTTAGATCTGGAGTAAAAAAAGCAGCTCTTTCCAATGGTATCAAAAAGAAAACTGCGGGACAATTCCTTCCCTTTTTATTGACGGATTTAATGAAGAAAGTAGTGCCTAAATTTCAACTAAGCCTAAAAAAATTCGATCTTTAAACATAAATCATTCTTGCCGTAACTCCATTAAAGCATTGAAACAATTTGTGTAGAATGCGGAAAATTCTTCCCTTTCCAATGATATATAATATTAATATGTGCAAGTAATTTTTCACCCCCATATTCGGGAATTTATGTGAAAATTGGGCCTAAATTGGAGGAAAGAAAGAAGCATTCATCGAAATTTTTTTCGAATTGATCTGCAAACCTTTTCAGGACTTGAAGGAACAAATTGTGAAAATTTCAGCGAAATCGGCCGTATAGTTCTTGAGTTTTGCGGGTTCAAACAAACAGACGCTTTTTGGAGACTTTATTTTATACTATGTAGAGATTAAATTTTTTAGTAGCTAAAAAATATATTTTCAATAAAATGTGAGAATATATTTTGCTCCTGTAAAACTTATTAACTACCTATGTAAATAATAAAAAATACATTGAGAGTTTAGTTTCAACAATACCGTGTGGCACAAAATACAAAATGTTCATCAACTATGGATTAAGATATGGATTAAGAGATGCCTCTGAGATAATAACTTGTTACATAAAATGACATTTATATGTCACAAAGAATTTGTTAACATCCAATTTGCTACTAAAAAACGAGGTGCACAACTTAATGCCTCATGAGTTGCATGAATAAAATTTAAACCTTCTACAACTAACTGTTTTTGTGTTATCCATGATACATACATATGAACGCTCGTACATTGATACAGGCGCAGGGCCGGCTCTAGTAGTTCTGCCGCCCTAGGCGATATTGACAATTGCCGCCCCCCCATTGAATAATGATAATAATAATAATAATAATATAAAATAATCATGTATTAATGAAATAAAAATAATAGTAAACTGCTTGAAATTAAAGTGAGTTTCTAGTTAAATTCTGAGTTTTTAGTTTCTAGTTAGCGGGTGACTGTATTGTAGGACTGTAAAACTTGGTGGCAGAGGGTATCATTTTTGCATTATATGTAAATAAACAGCTGCCACTATTAAAGTTCAAACCCTAAAATATATTTTATTTTACAACTAAACAAATTTGATCCGGAGATAACAAGGTTTCTAATATTGATGAAAAATAACTATTAAATGTAATTTTTTAAATGACATTATAGTTATAAACAGCAAGCAGTGTATATTTAGTAAGACTTTATATTAAGAATTTTAATCGTTAGTGTTTCATTAATGATGTTTAGTCGTCCGCTCAGTAATAACTCTATTTTTTGTTCTTTGATTTTAAACTGGAATACATTATGAATAAATAAGCATTTAACAGCATGACTCTACTTTCTCATTCAATCCCTTTTGAATTCAATATCATTTTCAAAGCTAGAATAATTTAGTACTTAAGAAATTAATTAATGAGGGGAGAGGGAAGGTAAAAAATGCAAAAAAAACTTCAGTCCCTTCAATAGAAATGGTTGCCTCCTGTAACCTTGAAGTGATATCATTCCATTTTCAATAAATGAAAGTCTGGAAAATGTTTTCCTGTTAACCCCTTGAGGACCAGCGCATGGAAAACGAAGCGCAGCTACGGGACCGAACGTTCCAAAATGGAACGCCGCCATCGGCCCGAGCATTTACAGCAGTTAAGCCTAACTGAACAAAAATATTCATATAAAATCAGCATCTCAAAATAATGACTTGAAATTTTAAATTTGCTGTAACAATGTACTACTGATTACTAATTATTAATATAAAGACAATTACATTATTAGAAGGGAGTGAAATAAGTAGAATACTAAAACTTTAACTATGTGCACAAAGTTAAATGATATGTGCACAAAAACAAAGTTAGAGTTAGACATCGAGAGTGTGCAATCAAAGAAAAAGAAATGTAGCAAAAAAATATGTTCCTTATGTAAATTTAATTAAAACAACTTAGGTCAACGAATTTAAACTAGTTCAATTCCCAAGCAACAAGTCTCAAAATTGCTTCATAATTCTCTCGAAAACATTCTATTTCACTCACTTCGCTAACCATTTTTATTGCAATGTTCCAGTCTCCAAATGAAAAGGAATAAATAAAGAAGAACAATATCAGAAAGGATTCAAAAATAATCATAAACTTCAGTGCCGCTTGAAATAATTAATGTACTCTCATCGAACGGGGAATCCCAAAAGTCTGGAACACATACGCAAAAATATTTTAACCTTCCTCCCCTCCCCCATAATTTATTCAGCTAGATGTATATCTCTTTCAATTACTCGTCACAAAAAAAGAGAAGCAAAGATATAAACAAGAGCAATTGAGACCTCATAAATCATATGCGCAGAGCAGTGATTCACTGATGTTTACATAAAAAAAAATCTATCCCATTGAGAGGCCCAAATAAAAAACTAAAGCCTGTACATGAAGGTCAAATACCATGTGACTCGAATAAGATCAAAGTTATAGCCATTTAGCGCCATCTATTATCGTTTAAATATTCATTTAATTCGTTCCGTTTCGAGAAAGCGTATATGTGACACTGGGACGTCAGCGTCGATCAGAGCGCGTAGCGGTTACGTGCCGCTGGGCTGATAAGCGAGGAATTGTTGCGTAGCGTCCGCGTGACGCTGGGTGCGAACGGGTTAAAGGAGGCTTCAGTTAAGAGTCTCGTATAAACAAGGTTATATTGTATTTCATTAATTACTATGTCGAATGCTTTTTTGTTACTTTAAAAAGCACCTTCAAGAAAATAGAAACTACATACTCCCTCTGTGTCTAATTAGACACTACAGTTTGGTGGTTGGCACTTATCTGGTGAATGCTGTGACATTTTTTTTTCAACGCACTTGACCCTCTCTCTTCTTTAGCCTCGAAGTTTTACGCTTCCTCTTACCTCCTCCTCACCTCTTGTCACAAACTTCGGATATGAAAATGTGAGGATAATTTTATTTCCATCAGTAAAATTAACTAAGTTTCATAGCTTGAAGAACTCACTTTACAAGGGACCCCTTACCTTGAGGGACTCGATATTGGCAATATTTTGAAATCAGCACAATTACGGGCTTGTCTTGGATGATGTTAAGAGGAAGGGATGGAGTTAGAAACCACCTTTCGGGATTTTTTCGATATTGATGTTTCAAAAAGGCAATTTTAGATGATCTTTGGTTATATAAGGAAGAGGAGCAGTTTGGAGCCTTACCATCGAGCATTTTGTAATCTTTAAGTCACAAAGATGTATTGTGATCTCTTCTCTGTCCTATTCTTAGTTTATTGTTTTTTGAATCGGACAAACTACTTTAACACAAGATCATTTCATTCCCTTTGAGTTTATTTTAATGATGTTCAACTGTATATTGAATACATACTACAAAAAGAATGCTGGAGTTTCATATGGCTACCATTTTTGGAGTATTGATCCTACAGCTCTCCAGCAATGATTGAATGAAAGTGCGAGTTGTATAGTAACAAGTGGCTGCTTCACTGACATCTTAAAGAGCATAAGTAGCCTTTTTGAGGGGACAAAAGAAATTTTATATATTTTTTTTTATAAATTACCCTATTATTTTCCCCCCATTTTTTTAAAAATTACCTTTTGTAATAGCTATGTGACATAATATTCATACATACTAGTACAAATATTTATGTGACATCATGTGTAACATTGCAAAGCATTTTTCCTTTTTGAATTGTTGATTTTTAACCCCCAACACACAAAGGAAGGATGTTATAAGTTTGACATGTCTGTGTATCTATGTATCACTGTATCTATGTTAGTGGCACTCTAGTGCCTAAATGGATGGATCGATTTTGAAAAAAAAAAAATTTTTGTTCTGAAGGAGAGTTGATCGAGAATGTTCTTAGATTACTGAAGATATTAATTATAAACCTCTAAAAGAGGTTTTTCGTGACTTTTTCTGTGAAAACATATTTAAAATTTTACAAATTTAGTACCAAAATAAAGAGTAATTTTTTCTGCGTTTGATAGGTTGTTTAGAATTTCCATGTTGTTACTAAGCAGATTTTAAATATGGCTAAGCCTTTATTAATGCGATTGGTAACAGAATTCATTGTTGGCCAACACGGAAGTTAAACGCAATGATTGAAAATATTTTTCTGCTGCCAGTTTCTATTTGTCAACAAACAAAATTCTTGTAATTGATTTTTAATGATACAAGGCTTTTAAAAAGATTTTCAATTTTCCCTCTTGATTCTACACTTGTGACCCAGTCAGTTTTTAAAAAAAAAATTAATCTCTTTCCCAGATAGCGCTCGTGACAAAGAAAAGAACAAGTGGGTTATCATGAAATCTTATAATTTGGACAAGGATCTAAATTCTGGTAAGTTAGTACTGAAATTCTTTATAAGTAAGTATTTAAGCATTTTCCATTATCTTTTTCTTTTCTATTTCTTTTTTATTGATTTTATTTAGTAAAGTGTCTTTATAATGCCTACATGTAAACTGCACAGCAAGTTTTTGAAGTAAGCAGTTAAAGTTTTGCAGTTATAAATGCCCTCTATTCCTCTTTCCAAATACAACTCTGTGGAAAACTAAATTTTGAAACAATTTTACATCTTTCCGTTTAACTACTTATTGATTTTTGGAGCATACAGGTGCGTTGCATTTTCACGGAATTTTCAATTATGATTTGAGGTGATCAGGTTGCTATTGCTAGTTATTTTTTTTTGTTGCCATTTTTTTATTGCTTCGTTTCTCCGTGTGGCCAGAAGTTTCTGTTTATTTTGTTCTTTATCAGCTTCCAACCTTTATTTTCATGCTTCTACCAACTTCATACACTGTCCAGTCACATTAATGTGACCACCACGTACTTTCCACATCAGAGTTAAATAACCAATCACAGAAGGCAGGTGGCAGCACAGTGCAATTGAGCGTATATAAAGGGTGTGTGAGGGCTTCGGAAAACATTTCAATCGTTGGCGTAATGCAGAAACGAAGCGATTTATCTGACGTCCAAAAGGGCATGATCATTGGCTTTCGGGCCAAGGGTGGAAGCATTTCCGAAACGGCTGAGTTTGTGAACTGTTCGCTTGCCGCCGTGGTAAAAGTGTACCGTGCATGGCAAAATGTGACTGTCCAAAATCAGCGACATGGCAAATGTGGTGCACCACGGGCCATAGATGACAGAGGCGAACAACGGTTGCGGAGATGCGTTCGGGCAGATAGACGGGCTACCGTTGAGCAACTGACCACCAAAATGAACCAAGGGGCTACCAAAAGTGTCTCCCAAACTACTATTCAGCAAACATTGCTGCGTCTGGGCCTCCGAAGCAGACGCCTGGTTCCTGCACCTATGCTGACTGCTGTTCATCGACGACGAAGGCTAGAATTTGCACGCCAGTACAGCAGCTGGACGTCCACTGAGTGGCGACAGGTAGTGTTTTCAGATGAATCACGTTTTATGCTCCATGGGACAGATGGACGTTGACGTATAAGGCGTGAAACCTCTGAAAGGAACCACCCTGCAACCATTGCCGGAACGGTCCAAGCTGGAGGCGGGAGCATTATGGTCTGGGGAATGTTTTCCTGGCATTCTCTGGGTTCACTGATCATTGTGGAAGGCACTATGGATCAATACAAGTACGCATCTGTCCTTGCGGACCATGTCCACCCCTACATGCGCATTGTTTTTCCTCAGGATGATGGCAACTTCCAGCAGGACAATGCGAGGTGCCATACAGCTGCCAGCGCACGTGCGTGGTTCGAAGAGCACCAGGATGAGTTTACCATCCTCCCCTGGCCAGCAAACTCACCTGGCTTAAACCCAATCAAGCATTTGTGGGACCATCTCAATCGAGTTGTTCGCGCCATGGATCCTCAACTGCGTAATCTAGCGCAGCTGGCCACGGTATTAGAGTCGGCATGGCTCAACATCCCAGTGAACACCTTCAGGGACCTAAGGGACTCTCTTCCTGCACGTCTTGCAGCAGTCCGCTCTGCGAAAGGTGGTTTTCTGGCTTTTGACAGATGGTCACATTAATGTGACTGGACTGTCTATTATTGGTTGAAGTGGACTACAAAATTATCTCTTAAAAAGGATCAGAGGAACAATATTGTTTTTTAAGCTGAAATGGAGGCTATAAAACTATCACAGAAAAAGCACATGCAGTGAAGAGCTCCCACCAAGTCACCCCTCCCCCCTTTTTTTTCATTGATCACTTAAAGTCACTTCTGAGTGCCAAAAATCACTTTTTTGGACAATAAAAAACAAAAAAAAAAAAGAAATTCTGAGCAAGTGGCAAATATCCATGAAATATTTCTTATGAACATCAAAAAACGTTGCTGAGTATCAGAACCCCGCAGCAAGAGCTGGAGGAAGAAAGTTCTTTTCCCCTTGGCCGCGCGATCCTATCGAAGGCGACAACGTTTAAATGAAAAAAATGCTTTTAATTTTGAACAACTTTAGTAGAAAATATTTTCTACGATTAGATTAAAAATTTATGTGTTTTTTATGATTGGAACATTCAGGGATCTGTCCAGGAGTTTCCACATGGTCCGTTTTTTGTGAAAAATCAAATAATTTTATGAAGCATCAATTAATTTTGTGAAAAATCAAATAATTGCATTAAAAATCAGTTGCATGTTTTTTTTTTGTAAAAAAATTTAAAATTTTTGAGATGGCGCAAACTACATTACTGAAATTTTTAGTTGGCATGGGCAAGTTTATGGGGGGGCAGAGGGGGGCAATGCCCCCCCCCCCCAGTTTTGGAAGGACTTTAACAACACATCTTCAAAAAATTTAAAAAAAAAATCATAATTTTTCTTTTTTTGACTAGTTCAGAAGGGCATGAGTTGAATTATAGGAGGGGGGGGGGCAATGGCCCCTAGTTTTGTCAGGACTTTAAATAGTAACAACACATCTTCCAAAATCTTGAAACAGAAAAATGATTATTTTTTTTCTTTTTTGAATACATAGTTCAATGAAAATGAAGGGAATAGCGAATGTCTTTTTCTGATGGGAGAAGAGAAAAGAAAAAAAAAACATTAAATACAAATAGTACAGCTGTCACTGGGGTGCTGAAAATATGCCTAAATTCACTATTTTGGACTGAAAACCATTTGGACAAGTATATAAATGAAAATATATAGGCTAAACGAGCTATGCATTTAGCTGCAACACTTAGAATAATTGACGATTATTTTTAAATTGGAACCTAAAACAAAGGGAACCCCTCTCCCCCATTTGCGCTTACAGAACGATCTACTCATTATGATTTGTTTTCTTTCTTTTCAGAATGTTTATTTTCAATTTGCGTGATTTCAAAAACTAGATATTTTGTGTTGTTACAGACGAAAGATTTTAAAGAACCTTCTGGATTCACACGTTCAGATTGGTAAAATTGTAAAAATGCTTTAACCGTAAAAACTGACAAATTTTCAGAAAAATTACAAAAATCTGCAGGCAAGAGGGAATTACACATAGAGCCGGATTTGCCTATAAGATAAACAAGCTATAGCTTCGGGCCACCGCTTTGAAGTAGGTTTGTAACTCGCAAAAATTTGCATGATTTGTTCCTTAAAAAATGGAAAGTGCTCGAAAAAATTAATTTCATTTCAAGTGCTTGAAAACCGTGAATATTTGGAAATGTGTGGCTACAAACCTTAAATTTTAAAATTTCAAACAAATGGTAGGGGGAGGAATGCCAAAATATGTCAAATTCAGCTCCTTGCTGCATCTTGCATCAAAAGTGTAAAAATCATGGTTCTTACGTTTGTAACATATTACTTGAAATAACTTTTTGTGACTCACATGTTTCATATCTTGCTATTTATTTAATCCCGAATGCAGTATTTTGGAAATTCTATTGTATTGATTGCTTTTATCTTGCTTCTACTGCTTATTGTTAATCCGTTTAGCCCAGAAAAAAAATTATACACTACCTCTATTCCTTTTCGTTTTATGCACTGCTTATAATTTAAAAAAAAAAGGAAGTTGTAATGAGAAAATTGTATAGTTTATTTTTTCTTTTAAGCTTAAAATAGCTGTTTTTTTATACAAAGTTTGAATAATACTGTGCAACTGTATAATCTAGTACTCAATTTCAGAGACTGGAAAGTGCAAATGAGGTGCCTTAAATTATGAAATGTTCTAAAATCCTTGAAAATAATTGGCGCAGTAAAACCTGCTAGGGTTCTTGTGCCAAAACACCCAATGTAACCAACCAAACCTTGAAAATATTTAGACAAGTCTTTGAGACTCCTAAGCAAAGTGTGCTTCTATTTTATTTCTTATCAAGTGTATAAATTATGAATTGTTCTAATAAGTAGTATGTTACTCTCATGTTATATATTTTCTAAATCTGTACAGCATTTCTTTTAAGAGTTTTATTTATTCTTTACTAGTTATTTTGTTTGTCGTTTGGCTAAGGGGGATGATCAAAAATTAACTCTACCAAAGGCCGATGTGAGCAAGTGACTTACATCACAAAGCACATTTAAATCATAAAACTTTTTAAAAAAAAATTATTTGTCTATTTTTCCCCCCGAGATTTTTGTCTATCCAATTAACCCTTATAATGCTTCAAAATGCAGAATTTTATATCCATTTTACAAAATTTCCTCCGGGGGAGAAACCCCCCGACCCCCTAAAATTGGAGATATTCTATATCCTACTTAAAAGGGAGCCTTGCGTCACTCTCTTGACATCAGTCACCTCTCTTAAGGTCAATTCAAAAAGGACAGCACGAAAGCACACATAAATGAAAACGACACACACACAAAAGAAGTAAAGCATAGCCTTATGCATAACAGGAAAACAGACAAAAAACATGGGGGAGTTGGGAGCAATTTAAAATGTTGCAGAAAAAAAATCCTGCCCCCCCAGGAACTCAGTCTTAAATCCGCCTATGTTAGTTGGCTGGTTTTTTTTTTTTTTTTTTTTTTTTTGAGGGAGGGGAGGGGAGGCATCACTCTCTGGGCAAAAAGGTAACGGTCAAGTATCAATATCTATATACCCTACTTCACACTATGTTAAATTATTTTGTCTTTGAAATAATTGAAACAAAACATTAAGATTCAGGCCTAGGGGTTCAGTATTTAACTTTTTGACCCGAGGCACTCTTAAAAAACACAAAATTTCGTTTAAAACTTTTAAATTTCATAATTTTAATAAAAAATGAAAAAAAAAAAAACCTTTATTTGTTTACCTCTTAACAAAGTATACTAAGCATCAAAAATTCAAAAAATCAGATTACTGTCGCGGATGCAAAGAGATCTCAGTTTTCAAAGTGAAGGCATCAAAAATATAAAATTTGCGTATAAAAAAAGAAACATTTTTTGTTAAATCATTTTAGAATTGCATTTCAGAGGCCTATGATAAACATATCATTAATATCTATCGACACAGTTGAAGCAAAAGTAACATTAAACCATCAATTCAGAATTTTAATTTTTGACTCGTAAAAGGAAATGGAATTTCATTTAAAAAACTTGAAATAAGCTTTGTAACAGAAATAAAGAGACTTTTCATATATTTGGCTCCTAATAAAGCAAAATTAGCTCGAAAAAAGAATAAAATATGATTCTCATATCGCATGTAAACAGATTGCATTTTTCCAAATAAAGACATCAAAAGTATAAAAATGGTAAATGAAAAAGTTCATTAAAATTAATCATCCTTGTTAGCATCCAAAGTTCAAACCTATATAATTTTGTTTAACGCTAGATGCTAAGTAGTGATAATTTTAATGCTGGTAACCTATATGAAACCATGACATTTCCTCCCACCCAGTAGCGCAGTGAAGGGGGGGGGGGTGAAAACACCCCCCAGAACCATTAGGTTTTACATAAATGCAAATTCTATTGCAGTAGTTTATGCATATGAAAGGGCTGTTTTGATCCAAAAAAAAAAAAAAAAAAAACCCTGCAAAAGGTATTTTTGGTCAAAAAATCCTCTTTAGAAGGCATTTTTGGTCAAAAAAGTCCCTCAAGAAATGTATTTCTGGCTGCACCAGTGCCCTCACCCTTTCTGTCGGTTTGCATTTTTAAGTTCAATTCGCTGATACATATACAGTAACCCCTTGTTATATCCCGCCTTGATGTATCGCTCATTCTGATATATCACTCATTTCTTCTGTCTCCTAAAATATTAAAACCTAAAAAAAAACAACTTTGCTTTAAGATTGAAGCCATTCATGAAAACATATGATATTGCTCAGAAAAGGTGTTTATCTTCTTTATTTCGTCAATGAACAAAATGAAAATGCTCCTATTCTTCTGAATTCGCTGGAAAAGCAGTGGCAACTCCTGCCATCCAAATGTACATACATGCAGTATATTTTAGTTTAAGATATAGTTTGGAAATTACTTGAAGTTTTCTTTTGTATTGATACTAAGACCTTTACAATGAATGAGAGACAGTAGACAGGTGTCATACTGGTCCAATGGTCTAAGGGTCCAAGTAGAGGAGAACATACCCCTCTCTGACTACCTGTTAGCACAGAAAAAATTTGTGCTTGGTTGCACAGATCAGAATTTGCATTGAAAGGAAGAATGCTCTGGACGGGCGAAAGAGTTTTCTATAAAAAATCTGGTTACTTTTATTTTTCATATCCTTCCTACTGCAAATTGAAGGGATTAGAAAGTCTACTGGGAATAAGAGGGTATTAGAATGCTCACTTTTATCACGTTGTGGCTAATGAAGATCATCTTTATTCTACATTTCATATTGACGCTGAAAATTTTCTTAAATTTAAATCTTGTATAAGTTTCAATATGTGTGATTGTAAATTCATGAACTACATCAAAACCATTTGAAAATCATGTCAAAAAGAAGGAATGCTAATTTACTTGTATGTGTTGGATAACTATTTTTAATGACTTTGATTACATCACTCTTTCAGATATATCTCTCTTTTTCTTTGTCCCCCAAAAAGCATGATATAACGAGGGGTTACTGTATTATTTTTGTTTAAATCATGAGCCGTGGGGAAGGGGGAGGGTGGAGAAAAAAAAAGATATTGGAAAGAATAAATGAAGCAATATGTTTCTTTTCAATAATAAATTTAACTGGATATTTATCTGTTAGGAGTTAAGCTATTTAACTTTTATTTAAAAAATGAACTGATCATACAATCCTTTTCAACTTCCAGTACATCAAGACAGTGAAACAAAATATGCATCTTAATAATAAGACAAGAAGTCTTTAAAAAAAAGTCTGCTGTTCAGTCTTTGATGATTTTTATTAAAGATTTAAAAGTCAAAAAGTGTGTTTTTTTTTAATCATGCATTTTATTTTAGGGTTCTTTTTTCAAAAAAAAAAAAAAAATCATTATCAGAGAAAACTAATGCAATATTATATGTTACTTTTATTCTTTATTTCCTCAGTTAATATAATTCTATTTTATTTTAAAATTTACTTCTTTTTATTTTTAAAGAAAAGTGGAAAGATGTTTATTTTGATTGTAAAAAATATGTGGGAAATGGGCTGATCTAGATATGGGACTTTAAATTGTAGTAAGTTTTTGCCAAACTCAAATATGCACCTGCAATTCATGGTTGCAAGTTATGGCTAGAATTATAATATGGCCAACTTTAATTTTTTTCACTATATGAGGGTCAGTCAATAAATAACGAGTTGAGGCTTTTATTCAACATTCTTAATTAAAATTGATTCCTTACAAATTTTCTGCTAGTATGGAAACTATACTTAACTGAATTGCCTTTATAGTGTCACTGTTTCCATTCAAAGCTGATGATAAGCACATGCGATATTGTAGCTGAAGGCAATTCGTGTGCTAACCTCCTTGCCCATGTCATCTAAGTTAAGCACAGGGGCAGATACTGGAGGAAGGTCATGGACCCCTCATGACCCCCCCCCCCTAAACTGCCGACAATATTGTGCTCAAATGCTTGTTAACAAAATGTAAACAGTTGCAGTAATCTTTTGAACTTATTGATTATTTTTTGAAGTAAATATTTAGAAATACTTCCTTTCATTGCTTATGGAATTAATTAGTAACGTTTATGCTCTTCTAGGGGTTTTATACCTGATCAATTTGGTGCTTTTTAGTGACGCCTAAGCAGTTTTAGAAAACTTTTCATCCTCAAAACATTATTTTCTTTAGTATGATCCTCCGTAAGATGGTTTTCTGTATCCACCTCTGGCTAAGCATGACTATATTTCTAGGTATAAAAGTTTTTAAAAAATATGAGTAGAGTTTATAGAGTTTGACAAAATTACTGAAAACTATTATTATCTCAATTTTGAAAATATTTCAGTATGTCTTAATGTACCGCCGTACCACTTTGTGGCACGCGTACCATGGGTGGGCTATACCTGTGCTAACCTAATTAACTTGTTGCTCCTGCCACCTATTCAAATAAAAGTCTGAGTTCCTGAAGTAAAAGATGCAATTTTTGTAAAAGACTGAAGCTAATCTCTTTAAAAACATAATTGATGTCTGAAAACTTTTATTATTTTTATACCTACTTTTATTTACCTGAGCCATTCCATTTCAGATCAGGCAGGGTCTGTCACATGACCATCACCGATTTTTTTGAAAAAATTACAGTAGTTACAACTAAGGGACATATGAAATATACCAAAAGGATTTTGCAAGAAAAATTTTTTTTCTTCAGTTACAGCCTATTAAAATTCTGCACAAAATCCGCCATTTTGGAAAAAACCGGCAAAACACTCCATTTGAAATGGACACTATTTCAAAAGTATTTAAACGATTCGAATAATTCTTTTTTCTAAAAATAAATAAGGACCCATATATCCTCTAGACATCATTTTTGAAAGTTTAGTTAGATTTTTTAATAAAGAAAAAAATTCATTTTTGCCGCGAAAAAACTGCATTTTTACTGAATTCCTGATTTTTTTTCTCCATGAAAAAAAAGTTTTTTTTACTAAACGGAGATGGCAGTCTAAAGCCCTTATATAATAGTTTCATAATATATTTTATTAGAATCCTTGGATGCATACAGCCTCGAAAATAAAATTTGAAATTTTGAAAATTTTCAAAAATTAGCGATTTTTGAAGTGATTTTACTCAAAAAACCCATTTTTTAAAAATCTAAAAATTGGCTCATTTGTACCCCATATAATGCTTAACAAGTGGATAGACACCGCATCCAGTATTTTTTCCCATAAAATGTTTTATGATTTTTTGAAAGTGACCTTATCGCCCATGGCATGCATGTAAAATAAAAATTTCTAATAATTTCAGTCACTGAAAATCTGATCATATTAATGGATTAATGCCTAATAGCTACAATGATGGTGCACTTTATCAGGAACAAATAAAATTTTACTGACTTTTAATAATATAGCAATATCAAACCGCTTTTGATGACCCAGTCAATTCGTCTTTTTGTAAGACTCTGTGTGTAGCCTTTAGATAGAAGAGCCTTTGGTGATTATATTAATGACTAATTCAGTGGCTCCCAAAAGCGTTTGTACACCTTGAAATTTTGTAGTAAAACCAAAATAACGCAAAACTGAATTTGAATATGAAGTCCAAATTTTTTTTTTTTTTCACATCATTCCTATGCCATTCTGAATAAAACCCAGCAGTTTTTTTCAAAATATCTGATGACCCAGTCAATTCGCCTTTTTGTATTTCGTTATATAAATATATTTTTCTGCTGATCAGCGCCTAATTGTTATGTGAGCTGAGCTCCCATACTTCCTTATTTGTTTTACTTGAATTTTTGTATTTTTGACCGAATTCAGGCCACTTAAGCATTAAAACAAGTTCTGAAGACTATAGGGATCCTGCACTTCTTTTGTTAGAAATTGGATCCCTGGCTATAATAGTCACCTTTAGTGAGATCTGTTTGGTTACCTCAACTTACAACCATGTTCAATTGATTACTTCTCTCATAAAACAGGTGGGCTTTTTAAATTCTTAAATTACAAGTGAGTTTTAGGGTTTGAATTTAGTATAAATATTCTTACGTATAAAAGTAATCATAAGAGGTACGATCCAAAAATTATATGACAACATTCGCCAATGACAACCAAAGCACGAAATTAAAATTAATCGTTTTAAATGCATTGTATTGTTCTTCCCTTTGATGATTTCCCCTGTCGTGTAATTGAGTTGAAGAGAATGACTATTGAAAGAGAAAAAATATGATTTGTTGCTGCATATGAAAGTAACGGTGAATGCATAGCTTTGGAGACGAAATCAACTAATATTTATTTAAAAAAAAAGGAAAGATTTTAACTGTTACTGATAAAGTACATCATTATCATAGCTAGTCATTAATATAATCACCAAAGGCTCTTCTACCTGTAAACTACACACAAAGTCTTACAAAAAGACGAATTGACTGGATCATCCAAAGCAGTTTGTTACTGATATATTATTAAAAGTCAGTAAGATTTTAGTTGTTCCTGATAAAGTGCACCGTTTTTGTAGCTATTAGGCATTAATATAATCAGATTTTCAGTGACTGAAATTATTAGACATTTTTATTTTACATGCATGCCATGGGCAATAAGGTCACTTTCAAAAAATCATAAAACATTTTATGGGAAAAAATACCGGATGCGGTGTCTATCCACTAGTTAAGCATTATATGGGGTACAAATGAGCCAATTTTTAGATTTTTAAAAAATGGGTGTTTTGAGTAAAATCACTTCAAAAATCGCTAATTTTTGAAAATTTTCAAAATTTCAAATTTTATTTACGAGGCTGTATGCACTCAATGATTCTTATAAAATATGTTATGAAACTATCATATAAGGGCTTTAGACTGCCATCTCCGTTTAGTAAAAAAAACTTTTTTTTCATGGAGAAAAAAAATCATAAAATTGGTAAAAATGCAGTTTTTTGGCGGCAAAAATGAATTTTTTTCTTTATCAAAAAACCTAACTAAACTTTCAAAAACGATGTCTAGAGGATATATGTGTCCTTATTTATTTTTAGAAAAAAGAATTATTCGAATAGGTTAAATACTTTTGAAATAGTGTCCATTTCAAATGGAGTGTTTTGCCGGTTTTTTCCAAAATGGCGGATTTTGTGCAGAATTTTAATAGGCTGTAACTGAAGAAAAAAAATTTTTCATGCAAAATCCTTTTGGGATAGTTCATATGTACCTTAGTTGTAAGTACTGTATTTTTTTCAAAAAAATCGGTGATGGTCATATGACACTTTTCATACCTGCCTGCCTGATTTGAAATGGAATGACTCACCTATAAAAAGTGATTTTATTTTGCCTATCGATTTAATTAAAGTAGCAAGTTCCCTCTTACCATCAAATTTTCAAACAAGATACTAAATACTAGCAGTTTTGTAAAAGTTTTTTTAAAATGGTTTGTGGCCTTTCAGTATGTCTTGTTGTACAACTCTTGATGTTCCGTCGTACCACTTTGTGGCAAGGCCCTCAATTGTTTCTAAATTCAATAAATGGGTGAGATTTTTCTCATTTCTAGCATGGTGGTTACGGTGGACTGGCAAGGATGCAGAACTAAAAGTTTAGGGTCGGTGCTTAACTGTCCTTGAAGTCCCCTTTGTCGGGGGAACTCCCCGACATCTAAAACAGATAAACCATAAAAGTGGTTGGTGCAGGGGACTTCAGGGTGTTATGTCATGTCATGTGGCATTTCCCTAATTGTGTTTTCTGCATTTTTTCTTTTTCTAAGATAGTCCTAGAAAATATGAATGTGTAGTTATAAGTTATTAATTAATTTTTTTGTTTATTAGACTCTTACACAATGGTCACGACTGAAATTAATGTACTGCAGACTATGGCACATAGAAATTTAGTAACGGTTTTGGAAGTTGTGTCAGGAGAAAGCTGTGAAAGGTATATATGCTTTTCTATGTACATATATAAACAAGACAACACTTGTTTGTTGAGGAAAATTTACTTTAATTCTTTTTTTCTTTTTGAAACTTGCCAACATCGAACATGTGCTTCATGGAAAATTTGTTTCCATTTTTATGATTTCAATCCTTTTGCATTCTCTTAATACTTTGATTACTTTGAAGTTTAAGAGGTATGTTAAAATATACTACTACACTTTATTATATTTCTTATTTCAATAATATATTAATTTTGTAAATGTGTGCATTTCAATGTATACAATGTTTGAGATTTCAAGCATTTAGTATCTTGTAAAGATTTGAACTACAGTTGCCTCTGTGTTTAACAACGCTATATTTAATGACTTTCTCTATTTAACACTAGCTTTTCCTGATCCCAGATGGTCCACTATTGTTGTTGAAAAAAATTTACTTAAATAGTTGTAAAGCCTCTTTTTTCTTTTTGAAACTTGCCGACATTGAACATGTGTTTCGTGGAAAATTTGTTTCCATTTTTGTGATTTCAATCCTTTTGCATTCTGTTAATATTTTAATTACTTTGAAGTGTGAGAGTTATGTTAACATATACTACTACACTTTAATCTATTTCTTATTTTGATAATATATTAATTTTGTAAATGTGTGCATTTCTTTGTATACAATGTTTGAGATTTCAAGCCTTTAATATATCCTATTTCAAGCCTGATGTATCTTGTAAAGATTTGAACTACAGTCGGCTCTCTGTTTAACGATGCTCTATGTAACGACGACTTTTCACGGTCCCAGATGGTCCAATATAGTGTTACAGGCATTCTATTTAAGGACGCTTTCTACTTATGGACAATTTTTTGTGATCCCTTGAAAGTCGTTAAACAGAGAGCCAACTGTATTTTGAAAGTTGGACATCATTTTAACACATGCTTAGAGCTAGTTAAAATTATTGAATTTACTTTTTCGGTCACACCAAATTTAAAGTGAATAAGCTTTAAATTTTTCAACTATTGACTTTGGAACATTTTGTTTTTTTTCCCATTTAGAACCTTAATCAGTCTTTCTTTTCTTTTTTCAATGTATTTTTTGGCAGCAGGGGATTCTTTGTGCATATGCCTGCTTTTGAAATTCACTTAAATTGAAGTAAATTAAGGGTTACATTATTTTTATATCTGTTGATTTTGTAGGAAAGTTATGTCAGATACTAGAAACTAAAGGGTGATATCACTTTTTAAGTTTTAAGTTCTGTTTTAACCCCCCATTTGGTTCTCCTGTTTGTTTCTCTTAGTCTCCTTTTTATTAAATCTTGAGGTTATCAGCTATGAATTCATGAATAAAGTGAAACAGAATGTAAGGTAAATTTGCCAAGTAAATTAACTTGGCAAAATGGCTGTAACACTGTTTGAATTAATATGAAGAACAAAGTCTGATTGACATTCTACGTGGTATTTTAAATTTTACCTCAATAATATGTAGATAAAGGAAATGGGAACACATGAGAGCAATTTTTATTAAGAATACAAGGCATGAAAAATGCTTGTAGAGGGCTACACATAGTTGTGTATGTATGTGTGTAGATATAGATGTGTTACATAATATAGTGGTTTAATTATGTTCCAAATTAAAATTTAAAAATCGGAATTACGTTTTGTGGCATCTGGACTTTCAGAAATTACACTTTGGAAAAACAGGAAGAGTCTGTCTGGAGAGTGGCCACCCTGTATAAGAATTAAATAGTACGAAACATAAACTGGTAGCGAAGACAAACTATTGGTTTTAAAAAATTGTATAAATACATGTATGCATAATTTATAGCCTATGTTACTCAGTACAAATGCACCTTTCATATAGTGAAAGCATTTTTCAAATAGTTGCAATGGTTCTGGAGCAGGGCCGTCGAGAAGGGGGGGGCAAGCCTATGCATTGCATAAGGGCCCGTGAGAGATTGGGGGGCCCGCGAAGCGGGCCTAAGAAAAAGAAAAAATCCCTCCCACCACTTATTTTCTTTCTTTTTTCCTTTTTCTTCCTTTTTTTTTTTATAAAGCTTTTTAGTTTGAAGAAACTTTTTCTCCTAGAGATTACAAGTTTTCAATCTTGCAAGTTCGAAGTGAAAATTTTTTGTTTTGTCCTTATCTTCAGAACCTTCTATCGACTGCAGCGAAAAAAAAAAATAAACGCTTCTTTTTGAAAGATTACCAGAACTTTAGTGAAATGGACAAGGGGTAAAAATTAAAAAAGAAAAAAAAAAAACGCTTGCATTTTTAGCGTCCGAAACTTCAAACATTGGAAAACGGCTCAGTTTGATGAAACATTTTAAATTATGTATTGATTTCAGTTTTAAGTTCAGTGATACAAAATGAAACTAATTCTAGCATTGTTTCAAGAGTAAAGACGGTTGCCTAATTTGGGAAAACATTTTGGACGCAGGCAGAACTTCTCATCAAATGTCTAAAAGGGGCACTGTTATGTCACTCAAGGGTGCCCACCTAGGGAGGTCAGGGCCATTAAATTTATTTTGGGGGAGGGGTTCCCCTGTGTCACTGCATTAATTAGAATCAGTGTTGAATTTTCCTATAAGCTAAACAAGCTACAGCTTGAGGTGAACTTTCTGAATGGTTACAGTGTTGCTTTCTCATTAGTACCTATTTTTTTAATATTTCCATCATTTCTTTTAAATAATTTTATGCATTGTTTAATCTAGATAATTTTTCAATTGATTCAGCGTTGTGTTTGTCGGTGGGTAGAGGGGATAATCAAAACTAATGAGTCGAAAAATAAAATATGTAACCGAAAGTCGATGTGAGCAAGTGATAGACTGTGTGTCATATGGTTTCTTTTCTCTCGCTCTTCCTCTCTGTCGATAAATATCAACGATTTGTTGAACCAAGGGCAATTTTTCTTTTGTATTCCTTTAATTTGCAAAAGAGTGCATAAGTTAAAAAAAAACTCTGTATTTTGTTCTCCTATTTTTGCTGATGTTTTTGTAGTTCGAATTACCTTTTATAAGACCTCAAAATGCAGAATTTTTAATGCATTTTTCAAAAACATTTACGGGGGAGAAACCCCCGGACCCCCTCAAATTTGAGGGATTCTACCCTCAACTCAAAGGAGGTCCTTGTATAACTCTCCTGAAAACCCTCCTCGTCCAAGGTAAAAAAAAAGAAAAAGAAATTATACCAAAATCATTTTTTAAAAACACATTCATGGCTATATGGCTATATGTGCCAGAGAAAAAGACATAGTTGGGAAAATGTTTTAAAAAAAGCCTGATTTGCTACTAATATAATGTTGTCCGAACTACAAAAAAGGTCCCCCATACTTAAAGTAGCCTTGGGCCCTATTAAGTCGAAATCCGGCCAAGTACAAGAATCTCTTTTTAATAACATTACAAAGTTTGAATTAAGAAGAAGCACAGCAAAGCAGTTTTAACTGAGGGAAAAAAAACTTTCAGTCAAAAAAACCCCTTCTTATTAGACCTAGACCCATTGACAATATTTAGGATATTTATGTAAAAGCAGAGCGAAGAAAGAGGAGATTCAAGTAAAAAGTTTGGGGCCTTGAAGAAAGTTGCATAGGGTCCCATAAATCCTGTCGACGGCCCTGTTCTGGAGATTACCAGGAACATATAAACATACAAAAATCCACTCTCTCTTATTATAATACTAGTATAGATAATAAGTTAAATTTTTATTCTGTTTTGTTTTGTTTGCTTGAGCACTCCTGGCAGTTTTACACAGATTGATGTTTTTTTTTAAAAAATAAACATAATTAGGTTTATTGGGTAAAGCACATAATCTTGCGATTGCAAAAAAAAAAAAAAAAACATATTTAAAGTGAAATCTGTATCTGTTTTTGTTGTTGCAATTGTGAAATGTACACTGTGACTTCTAATTATCTGATTTTTTTTTTCAGCATTTGGCTAGTTTTCGAATTCTATCAGCATTCATTAATGGATCTATTAAAGTACCCATCATTTTTGGTACCACATTTGGTAAGTACATTTACTTGTCATTATATATTTGTTTGATATATATATATATATATATATATATATATATATATATATATATATATATATATATATATATATATATATATACTGAAACAAAATAAAAGAAAATTAGAAAAGAATAAAATAAAATAAAGCAAACCACAAGCCCAATGTTGCGCAAAGCCGCCAAAAAAACATAAGGGATTCACAAAATTAAACAAAAAGGGACTATTATTGACAGCCATTGGCTTCTAATAGTCGAGACGAAACCCCAGTATATAGTTTTAGGTCTTAGTTCTGGGAAATCTGTGTTCATTTTTCGCATATGGTGCGTTTAGCCCTATGTATTCTTGAATGCTAGCTCTTTCGAAACTGGACATCCTCGCTTTAGTTTTTAGTTTAAAATTTTGGGTCTCTTGACCTTAGGATGAAGGTTCTACTGCTGAGGAGTTCTGACTTCTACAACTTAGTCTTATTATTAGTTTTAGTATTCATTTCGTATTATTTAGTAGTAGTATATATATATATATATATATATATATATATATATATATATATATATATATATATATATATATATATATATATATATATATTCACACAAACAGTCAAAAAACAAATGAAAAAATCGAGAACATCAAAATGGAAAATGAAAAAGGTGAACCCAGGACCAACACTTTCTCAAGGGGGGGATTGGTCCTAAAGTTCACAAGGCCCTTTCTGTCTAGCAAGAGGGAAGGTCCCAATAGCTTGCTACCCTCCCCTAGAGCCTTAGAAGAGAAAAGAATCAGAGAACATACCTTAAGAGCAGAAGAAAGTTCCGGAGTGCATCCAAACGGAATGAGCACATTGAAATTAAAATTGACAGGTAAAGATGCAGTTAGGACACGGCAGCAGCGGGACATGGAATTGAAAACCATGGAGTTGAAAAAACCTGGAGTATAGTAAAGCCGAGGAGAGAAAAAACAAAAATTGGATTGGGAATTACATCAGAAATATTCAGGATAGCTCCTGGTAGACCTTCATAGCTTAGGTGGCCTTACTGCAATAATACAATTGCGCTATACTTCACTCTGCTAGGCAATTCCTTACTTTTCTAATGTAGCTTAAATAAAAAGATTGAGGGACTTTATTATAGTCTAAAGTGCTTTTCATTAAATTTTTTAGAAACAAAATCATTTCTGTTGCAGATAGTTTTAATTCTGTTAATTTCATTAATCAAGGTATTATGAAAAACTTTAATAGAAATATTTGAATCCCATGAAATCAAAGGATTTCTCTTTATAGTAAATAAAAGTAAGGTTTTTTAAAGAAATTCTGGAAGGAAGTCTGGCGGGCCTGCGTCCAAGAGACCCTTATAGCACCTACAGCCTTGAAATTTTGTACAAAATTATTTCAAGCCCCCATGATCTGCACCTGGGCTTTTGCTTTTTCAAATTCGAATTAGCGTTTTTGTAATTAATTTTTTTAAGCTCATATTTCACGTAAATTGCTTATTATTGGCAATTAAAGGGGTGGTATTATATATCGTTGGAAAGGGTAGAATTTTCCACGTTTTAAGCAATTTGTTTCAATGCTCTAACTTAAATACAGCAGGAGTTATTTGTATTTTTAGCTCTAACTTTTTTAGGCTTAGCTAAAATTTAGGCGCTGCTTTCTTCATTAAATCTATCAGTAAAAAGCGAAGGAATTGTCCCGCAGTGTTCTTTTTGATACCACTGGAAAGAGGGGCTTTTTTTTACATCAGATCTAACTCAACCTGTGGTCGAAAATCTAGGCATCTATCTCCAAAGGGAAAAAGTTACAAGCCGTTAAACATCAAGGTAGAATAATCTCATCTCCATTAAAATTATTGATGTTTTATTTGGCGTTACCATAGTTACATCTTTTTGATTCGCTTTTTTCTTCTATCTTATTCAAAAACTTTAAGGGTTTCGATTTTAACAGAAAATCTTAGGCTCAACTCAATTCAAGCCCTAAACTAAAGAGCAAAATATATTACTAAATACCTCAAATATGAAAGCGACTTTTCAAACGTACAAAGCTGCAGTTTTGCAGTGTTCAGGAGCCCCTTACCCCTTACGGGTCTGAACGTTGGTACAAGGTATTTAGAAATCCAGGGAAGGGGTGCTTTTTGTTCCAAAGGGAGCTCATAATCCGTTTTTTATCTGTTTCTTTCTAATTGACAATTAAAATCTTTGCGAATCAAATAAGATTGTAAGGCAATCTTCGGGGATTGGTGAGCGTCAGTGAGCAAGGGGCAGAACCCCCTAGTAAAATAAAAAATGATAATCTTGCTTTTAATTTTTTTCTATGATAAAAGCAAAAATTATTTAATCTTTTATTTTACAAGTATTTTGAATTTTATGCTAAATTGAATTGGAGAACATAAGATTTGTTATCAATATTCATTATTCTGCTTCAATATTGTTTTTTTTTTTTTTTTTTAAATCTTACATAGCCCAATTAATGAATGGTAAAGAAAACTCTTCTTTTTATATATAAAGTTAAATATAAATATTCACTTATACCATACTATTATTTCAGTTTTAATGAATTCTTCTATACTTCATCTTATTTTTCTTTATTTATTTCCTGTGATGAAACTATCTGGAAATTAACATTCTTATACAACTATCAGCTTTTGCTCATTGTTTGTAATGCTGTAACACAGGGATTTTTTTTTCACCAGAATCAAATGGCAACCAGACTGATTCTTGGGGGAGATTTCTGACTTGATAAAACGGTGTCTTCTTCCAAACTCCCTAATCAAGTAAACATCTCTGGAATTTTAATCAAAACAATGAAATTCCCCCAGAAAGAGATTTTTTAGCTATAAAAATTTCGAGAAAAATCCCTATAGTAAAATAATTGCAAAAACAGAACCTTTTCGTACATTAGTATGAAAATTGTGTATCTCCTGTCATTTTTGAATCATGTTTATATTATTTTCTTTCTTTTATCACTTTTATTTCCCTAAAAATATTGTAAAGCATTTTCTGCAAACTTCTTAAATTTTTTAGAGACTGCAAAAAATGTTTATTTTCACTTATAAGAGGAAAGAAACTTTTAAAAACACTTTCAGGTTTGAGCTATTTCGACCGCATATCTCCCTCCAGACTGGGGTTTTTTGGAGCTATGCATGATTTTTTAAAAAATACTTGGAAGATGTGTATTTTAGTTATTTTTATTGTATTACATGCTTCAAGATGTATTCTTTCGTTATGAAGGAACAATTTGAATGAAATAAGAATTAATTTTCAGTAAGAAGTTACTGAAAAAAGCATATTTGAAACTTAAAAAGAAAGTCCCCCATAGGAAAACATCATTTTCAACCATAAAAGTTTACATCGACTAAATTAAAAACTTACCTAAATCTTGAACAAATGTCTGAAAATAGGTTTTATTTGTAAATAAACAGTATTTAATAAAATTCGTTTTTGTATGGTACATTTCAAAGCACAAACTCTAATTAGAACTCTAATTCTATCACGATTCATGCAGTTATTTTTGCCTGGTACCACCATCTCTATATATTTTTTTGAAAGTGAAAGGTTAGTAGATATATCTAAAAAGGCTAGAAACGTACATAACTTGTACTTTTATTGCTAAGAAAGCAAAAATTTGACCCCGAGAGAATCTTGGGCTTAGTTAATTTCTCAGAAAACGGCAACCTGAGTGATGCTCAGGCATAGACCTCAAAGTGTTAAACCTAAAAGTTCCATTTTTTTAGTCCTCAAAAAGTAAAACTACTAATCTCATTTTCTGATTTTCAATCCAATATAGGCTCAATTTAAGAAATCCCTATTTATATTTAAAAAACCCCTTTTACACCCAACTTTTTTTCGCTATGTTTATTCATACAAAGTGTACCTAATTTTACATATAAGTCTCCCTAATTTTCATCTATTAATGTTGGTAGCTAAAATGAACCATAAGTCTACTTATTTCAAGGATTATTTTGCTTATTACCTGGATTATCAGGATTCTCAATTTGCCGCATTGCCTTTGGCCCAATTAGTCTGGATAAATGAGATTGCACTGTACTTTGAGAAATGCCTGTGTGAAGTGCACAAAATAAAAAAGAACAAATTCATTCACAGGTTAAAAAGATCATGGAAGAAATATTACTTGGTTTGAAATATTTGCATAGTGCTGATTACTGCCATGGGTAAGTTATTCCTGCTAAATTGAATCTTAAAATGATACTCCCTGAAATATTATTCATAGTACCTGATGATGTATTTTCTTTTTCATATTTTAATTTTAGAAACCTTAACCCGGACAACATTTTATTTGACAATTCTGGAGTTTTGAAAATAAGTAATCTTTTTTCATTATTTTTACTTAAAAAAAAAAAAACTTGAATCATTTAAATACAGTTAGATCTCGATAACTCAAAGTTTATAACCCAAATATTCCTTTATCTCAAAGCTTTCATCGGGTCCCAAGCTCTTGAGACTGTTGTGGAAACTTCCCATAGCTCAAACGTTTTAGTCGGTCCCTTGGGACTTTGAGTTATTGAGAGTTGACTGTATTGGCAAAACATAAGATGTAAAAGTCTTTGCATAGAAATAATAAATGAGAAAAACAACCTAACTGAAGTATGGATAACAGTCAAAATGCAGACACTTGTTTTGTTGTAGACACAAGGTGTTAATGCAGAACATCCAGTAAACACCAGCTTAAACATAATTTCAATTGATGTTTTTATAATTTTTTTTAACTTAAGTTACATGATATGTTCAAACCGAACTCAGTGGCACGACAGACCTTGGGGACCAAGGACCCCCAATGTAGCCATCTCAGGGCCTGTTCACATATCGGCCGTCCGTTCTGTCCATTACGTTTTTTCCTCCCGAAACAGGTTTTCTTTGCTGGTTGCCATGACAGCAAGCCATCTTGGACGGGATCGATTTCGATCAGAAGAACCTTGATATCTGACAGCCGTCAAAAGTAGAATGGCATTTCATTGGTTTCCGCCAAGAAGCACGCTCTATTCTCTGGCGGGTGAATTCAGTCACGTGATTGATGTAAGGCGGGATGGACGGGACGGTCGGCCGATTAGTGAACAGCCCTTAAGTCTTCCTGTCAAAGGACTCTGGAATGCTAGGCGGATGTTCTGGTTAGGTGGTGAGCCGAACGCGTAACCCCCAGGGTTTAGTTCCCAAGCACACTTGGTACTCATTTTGTCGACTCACTGAAGGGATGAACGCCTGAGTCGACCATGCTGACCCAGGAATAGAACCCGGGCCTGTGGCGTGGGAGCATGAAGCGCTACCACTGAGCCTCTGGGCTTATATAATATGCTCAGGCATTGGTTTTTGTAATTTGAACGATGTAATGTATTATTTTCATGACAATGTAGAAGTTTTTAAAAAAAGAATACTTTAAAGTGCACTATTTTTATTTCCTATTTAAAGTGGGGATCATGACAGCCAGGAGTGCTGTTTTTTCTAAAATATATATTCAAGATATTTGACTTTAATGCACAAGATGTCACGGCATGATAATTTGATAATATGTTTTGGTAATGTTTAACATGCAGGGAAAGGCTTTATTGTGACAAGGTTGAACTAGATCCAGTAATGGTAAGACTGTCATTTCAGGGGAATGAAGAAACAATCAAGTGGTAAACAATAAACACTATCTACTGGAGTTTAGGGTTTGTTAATCCACTGGGGAGTTATGGTTAAAATTTCAACTATCAAAATATCACCAAACAGGCAATGGTTTCATTCAAATGTAGAAGCAATCTTCATCTGTTATACCTTGACGGGCGATTTTCTAGTTTATTATAATGTTTAAATTCAAGAGCTATGTATAAAGTGTAGCTTTTAACATCAAAACGGCCATTCAGGTTTTTACTCAGGAGGTTACACCCACAGTTCACCTAAGTTGGCAGCATATGCAATCACAAAAATGCGGTGCAGGTGCAGTTCCACAGCTCTTTCTTGGATTGTTCTACTCAAAGGGACTTGCATCTGGCCTACTGTTCTAAAATTTCGAATTTGGGCCATAGGCCACTATATTTTGGTGTGGAGATGTAGCGATGTTTGTTGGCTGCCCAAACCTTCACAGATCTTTCTGAATAATTGATGTATTTTGCTCTAGAGTGAAAAACCTTCATTTCATCTTGTGGTACTTCATTAAGTCTTCCAAAAAGGTTTATTGAGGATGACCAGCATATTTCTCAATGGAGTAGTACAATTTGCATTAACTACTCATGTCTTTATAAACCTTGCTGAATAGTCTGCGAGGGAAGGATTCTTTACAAAATATATACTGCTGTATATAAAGCTTCATCAAGAGCTAGCCTCTTTGTGTTTGTTTTATTTTTTTCTTAAAAATTACTGTAGAAAATAATAATTTATGCTACTAAGTTGTGGCAAACCTTTCTTTTCCTTCAATGGAACCCACTTTGGGAATAGCTGCTCTAACTAATCCTATGCTATAAAGAGCTGCCAAGCAGGTGTGAGTATGGTTTCTCAATTGGCAAATGGCTCTATGCTATGCTGAAAGCATTTTAAAATCTCGTTGCTATATTTTGACAGCAGTCAACATTTTAGTGAAGTTGCTTGTTAACAGTTCATTCATTTGTTCTTACTTTTACAGGTGATTACACTAATCCAAGCATTTACCACGAAACAACTCCGTTGGATGACAGTGATGATATTATAGGTATTACCTTATTTCAGTTAATATTTCAAATAAATATTATTGTGGTTGAATCTCATTGATTCAAAAGCTTAAAACAAGTTACCGCTAAGACTAAATTTGTAGGCCCCTTTGAGTTATACAATACAATATAAATGTGACGACCTGAAACAGGCTCTGGGCCCAGCCAGGCTGGTCCTAGTCAGTTTATTAGTACCTAATGAAGATCGATAGCCCTCTTAAAGCTATCCACCTCCTTGCTCATTACCGCCTCTTCTGGTAAGCTATTTTAAGTACCCACAACTCTACCAAAGTACAAATTTAAGACTTATAATTCTGTCATCATAATCTAAATAGCCTCACTAGCCTAGTAGCCCTTCTTTGAACCCATTCCAATAAAGATATCTTTCTTGAGATAAGGAAACCAAAACTGAGCAGCATACTCCAAATAAGATCTTGCCAAACTTTTATATAAAGGCAGAAGACCCTTATTCATTCATTTTACCGTAGTTTCACTATTTCTACTAACATAAAAAGATATTTTTTGTCTCATATTATTTTTGTAATGCAATTTGTTACTAGTTGAAGTCAAGAAATAAGTAAGCGATTTTCTTCCCATGTGTTTCATTTGGTCTTGTTTGATTTGAAACTGGCCAAAATTCTTGGTCTGATTTCAAAGTAGGCAAGCAAGTCATTCCTTTGTTAAGAAACTTTTCTCACCCTAAAATTTGTGGAGGAGTAGAGGAGGGAGTCATTCCTCATCATGACCCCCCCCCCTCCCGCCCATAAAATGGTAACCTGTATGAACCTCTGTTATAAATAACACTGATTGTTTTTCTAATTGCTATTTTCGTTTTCAGATCCCATTTTGAATATGACACTAGAAACTTGTGTATTAAGGTAAGGTTTTTTTTTTAATGATTTTTACTTTTAATAATTTTTAATTTTTTAATTAGGAATGTTATTAAAAATAAAAAATAATAAAAAAAGATATACTTCAATTTTTGATCTAATAAAAAAATAGTTAGTCAATCCCCCCCCCCTCCCCTATAGTCTATTAGCCATTCATTTGCCTCTCCCAAGAGGAGCGCCTGCATCCGCCACTGCCTGCTGTTGAATCTCCTGTTTTTTTTCTTCGAAAGTTGGAAAGTGTGAGGAATAAATAATCAGGAAATGAGTAAGTTTCCTGATTATTTATTTTTTAAATTGGAAAGTTGAGGTAATTGTAAAAGCCTTTAAATTTTTTAAATTTAATTTGTACTCTGTGATCATATTTAAGAAAAAACTTACTCATTGCCTAATTGCCTATTGATGAAAAAATTATTTTTAAATAATTTCTTAGAATTTTATTTCTTAAAAAATCATAGTTCTGCCTTCACTATGTTGTTAATATCTTCTGTTTTTGAACACTTATGGGACAAATTCAGAAGCGCTGTATTCCATACTTTTATTCAAAAACTAAAATTTGGGACATTCTTTCTATTTGAAAAAATTCAGTCTTGATAACATTTGCAACTTAAATCCCTGTTTGACTGGTCTATGGACTTACTTAGCAAGGTGGCAAATGTTTCACAAAGTTGAGGAAAGGTTTAACTGGCATTGGCATTTATAGTCATACATTTATAATCTGTTCTCTTTACATAGCGAAATGTTGTAGGATCAGGATCATGTGATCATGTTATTTCCTCATGTAACTCATATTCATGGTATTTCCTTGCATAATCATAAGATTGCTTGGAAATTTCTTCATGTTCTCAAACAGATGATGCAATGCTTGGGGTTTTCCAAGGCCAGCTGTCAATATAGTCACGAGACGTCGTGGCACAAGGCAGAATCGAGTAGGACGTTGATAGGTGAAGACAATCGTCAAAAGAATATGTCTTTTGTGTGTGTGGTCTATGTTTTGTGTCATCTATTTTGTTGAATAAACTGTTTATGTTAACTGTGGCTTGGAGTCATTTCCCATATTTTGGGGGCTCAGCCTTTCTCGAAAAAAATCTCCCCTAGCACCCAGCTATTTCTTTACATCAGACTATACTTCTAGCACCAATGTACGTCTAAATGCCTGCAAATATATGTTTTATTAAATTTCTATTTAAAGTGTTTTTTTTTCCTCCTATTTGAAAATTTTCATAGTATTGAGGCTAAATGATTTCTGGAAACAATGAACTAAAACTCTGCTGTTTGCAAAAGAGTAATGTATATTTTAGTTTTCCTATTTTATAAATGCGTTAAAATTTCTTTTTTTGTTGAAATGAGGTCTTTTACTTTCTTTGGCTGTTGAAATGCTTTGTAACAGTTGCTGTAGTCAAACTTTTCTCACCCATTAGGGCTTGACTAACTAGCGAGATATGTAGTTTTTTTTTTTCGTATGGTCAAAAAAAAAAGAAAAGAAAAGAAGGAACAATTTGAAAAAAATGACCAAACTTAGCTATTTAAGATGTGAAACTTTAACAATTATAGCTGCTCCATTTCTGATAAAGAGAACTTTGTTCTGCTATGTAATGATACAGAATAGTTATTTCTAAAATTGTTGACCAATATGTGGTTTTTGTTTCTAAATAAAGTAGTTTTTAAAGTTTACATTTTTGTCGGAATAAGCACAACTTACTGTTTTTTTTTTCTTTTTGACATATGAAACTGAAACCAATGTTATAAAAAAGTAGTCATATTTCACATCCTAATATTGATTGCATTTTAAGCCTGGATTTCCAAATCTAAGGGCCCTATTTCAGGCCAAAAACTTTGGGATTTTGTTGAATTGTTCCTTTCTTAATTCATCAACCTCACAGTTGACACAAAAGGACAGAAAAAACACTGCTTCAATTTTGGCATTTAAAAATATGTATTATCTTGTGCTATGCATGTTTTGATTCCTTTTAATGGGATGCTTTAATCACTTCATATGTATTTGACTTAGTAAAAATGTTACCTAGATTTTTCATTTCACAATATTGATGAACCTTATCTCAAGTGTGATGCTTAGATTTAATTTCTTATTTTAAAACCTTATTCACATCATGAGCACATTATTAATATGAAATTAGCTCATCAATCAATGCAATCAATGGACAACAAAAAGTGAGTGCTTCTTATACACTTTTGAGAAGAACCAGAAAGTAACAAATTACAAATAAAAAATATCTCTGTAATATATTTTGTTATTTGCAAGCAAAAAGTGAAACTGCCTTTCATGCATTTTTTAAAAAAGATAAAGAACCAAAACATTACAAAAAAAAAAAAAAAAAAAAAATGCAGCCATTGGAGCTTACTAAAAGTAATACAAATCGCAAATTAGTAGAAAATATGTGTTTAAATATTTTGTTATTTGCAAAGATGAAAAACCAAAAAAGAGAGACAGAGGAAGAGAGCCTAAGTTTTGGCTTTCTCTCGAACGATATTTAATTCTCGCGGCACATGGATGATTAATTTTCTCAACCCTGCGCATGGTAATTTTTTATTATAGGTGTTACTAATGCATTTATTACTGCATAGCAAAGCGGTAAATTAAATATATTTTGCTACTTTAATAGTTGAATCAATTACCTTAACATTTTATTTACTAATAAATAACTTTATTTAGGCACTAAAATATAAAGTTCTTTATTTAATATTCCAATTTTTAAATATATTTAGTGTTCAATTGAGGGGGAATTGAATACAGAACACCCCTCCCCCACGATTTAATTTATATTCTTTAATAATATACATTATAACTGTGTAAGATTTCTGAAGTTTGACCAATATTCTAGATTTACTATTTCACGATGCCGCCAGTTCAATTTGAAATTAGGGTTATATTAATTAGCAGGCTTAAAAAAAAAGGAGGAGGTTCTGAACTTGTCGGATTTGTTTTTCCTTTGTACAATGTTCCATAAATACTCCAGGGCACCTGTACCCCAGGGGCGTGCACAGGGAGGGGGGGACACCTGTTGGCCCGGGCCGGAGTCTGAAGGGGGCTCAATATTTTTATAACTAAGGGTGAAATATAAGGGTAAACAATATAGAGAGGGGGCCGGAAAAATCATTTGTGATGGGCTCTAAAATTTCTGTGCACGCCCCTGCCTGTAGCGATAAAGAAAATTCTTTTTTTGTTTGAAACTGTATACTTCTTGGCGGTTTAATGGTAATCAAGTTCAGGTTTGATGAAATTGAGGGAACTTTTCAAATATCATACACACATTTAAATCGATTTGTACTTTATTAACTTTGTATATCGTCTCACTTAGTGAACCGGTTTTTATGCTTTTTTTTCTGTTTAGTGGTGGTTTTGTTTAGGGGTGGTGTAACTTAGGTTCCAAATCTTTGATTTACCCTATTTGTTCTTTAGGGAAAAGTTAAGGAGAAAACAATACATTTCATGCAATTTCCCTCACAAACAATTAAATATAAAACCCATTGATAAACAAAGGCCATAAAACAAAGGTATATACTTTCTTTACCTATAGTTAAAGAAAGTACTAAAAAAATATATTATCAAGAGTAATGATAATGAAAATTTTGAATTAAGGATTCTCTGAAGCAAACATAAAATTCATTCTAGTAGAATTTTTAATCTTCATCTATAGTGGGGCCATATGAAGAAACATGCGACTTTTATCAAGAATTGCATCACATGTATTGCGAAACATAAGTTACAATTTACAATATTACAATTCTAAAATTTACAATTATACAAATTTAAACTTAAAGCAATTTCGTTTTTTTTTTTTTTTTAGTGACTCGTGCATTTGCTTTCGGAAAGCAAACTTTGATAAAGTTGAACAAATGATGAAGACAATTTTTTTTTTGTACATAGTTACGCATTTGAAAAAGCCTTTCTTCACAGTCGTCGGAAGTCTTCGAGACGCTGGCTGTGTTATTTACACCATTAAAAAGCAAAAAATAAATTACTTTTAAATAAAAAAAAAACCGCCTTCAAAAAATACCCAGGAACTAAAAAGCAAAAAATAACTGATTACACTTACATTCTATTTCCTACCCAAACATAGAAATGAAATTTATTTTACAATTCCAGTACAAAATTCAACTAAACTAAACACCAAGTTATAAAATAAACACTGATTTAAATTACTATACGATGAATTATTTTAAATACCTAACTAATTATATACGATCTCTTAATTTTTAATAACCTTTTGAAGTCGGGGCCTCCTATAAACTACAACCCTAACGTAAATGGTTTTAATTTCAAAGACTAATTTCGCGTATAGTTAAATTAGTGTTTAATTCAGGATTCGGGGGGTTGTCGGTTATATTATGTAGTTGTTTATAGGAGGCCCCCAACTTCAAAAGGTTATTAAAAATTAAGAGATTGTATATAATTAGTTAGGTATTTAAAATAATTCATCTTATAGTAATTTAAATCAGTGTTTATTTTATAATTCAGTGTTTAGTTTAGTTGATTTTTGTACTGGAATTGTAAAATAAATTTCATTTCTATGTTTGGGTAGGAAATAGAATGTAAGTGTAATCAGTAACTTTTTGCTTTTTAGTTCCTGGGTATTTTTTGAAGGAGTTTTTTTTTTTTATTTAAAAGTAATTTATTTTTATTCTGAAATATATTGCCATTTTTGGATTCAATTTTGAAGTAATAGATTTTATGCTTCAATTCAGTACCTATATCATTAAAGTTATTATTCTTTTCTTCTTAAAAATTTTTGTTGCTTTAAAATTAATAAGTATTGTCTATCCAGAACTTTTTTTTTTTGCCAGTGGGATACTTACAGATGCAGAGTAAAAGTTTTGTTTGTTACAATTATAAAAAATAAAATGTTAAAACTCAATAATTGAATGCATTATAAAATAACTCATGAATTCAGATATTTGATTTTCTCTTTTGAAGAACTTCAGTAAAATTCTGAAGAAAACAAAATGCAAAGGAGTAAAAAAAAAAAATTAAAATATTTTGTATATTTTTGTTTTTGCAATGTACTGTGTTTATGTACCCTTTAAAAAATTATGTAAGATGTAACGTGCTAAATAACGTGAAGAAAACAAATTTAAATGCATGTTGAAAGATATATCACACCTTAGCAAGAAAAGAGACACAACTTGAGGGGGGGGGGGGGAAACAGAATTTGAGAAAATCAAGATTTTACGCAATAGCAGATTTTCATGATTTGGTCTGAAATATTACATAAAAACATTAGAGTGAAAACATTATGATGTTATGTTTACTGGTTAGTTTTTCTTGTCTAAATTAATAATGCATGCTCACAGTTTGAAAATTTTTCTTCTAAATTATGAAAATTAAATGATTTTTCAGTGTTGGTAATATTGATTTTATGCCACTATGAAGCATCAGGTTTGTAAGCCAACTTTCTGCAAGTTTTGTGACAAGAAAGAGCATTAATTTTAGATTTCAAATCAGTTGCTATTACATTTTACTCAGATTTTGAGTTGTGTCACTTTCTTTGCCACAGTGTAATATTATATCTTTAAATGAAAATGATAGAATTATTTTTATGTAACTGAAATTTAGCAGCATTTATCTTAATCCCCACCCTTAAATTCTTTGGAAAGCACATAGCAATTCATTTTCAATTATAAAAAAATTATCCCATATTTTCAGGTATAAACCTCTTGATATCTTAATGGGATGCAAAAAACAACACCCTGCTATGGATATGTGGTAAGAAATATTTTTTTTTTACATAAATATATTTTTCATGTGTCTAATCTTGTTCTACACTAGTGTTCCTTTAGTGTTAGAAGACATTTATGTGCACTCTTTATTATTCTTGCTCTTAACTGCAAGAGCCATGTTATACAGGCGCAGTATGGGGAGGGACATGGGGGTCATGAGCCCTTCCCCCAAATAAATAAATAAATAAACAACGACACTATTGTACAATCCGAAATGCACGCAAACACTTTATGAATAAAATGTAAACTATTACAGTAATCTTTTATTCCATCAAAAAATTTTATAACTTAACATTTGAAATACTACTTCTTTTCATTGCTTATGAAATTAATCCTTATTAGGTAATAAAGTCTTATTAGGTGCATTATTGCTTACCAATTGGTTGCTTTTTATTAACACCAAAGCAGTTTTAGAAATCTCAGAAATTTTTCCTGAACTGAAGTCCTAAAAATGCAGTTGTAGATCCTCTTTCTAGATAATAGGAAAAGGCATAGAGTTCAAAACTCTTCCCCATCAATATGTCAATATTAAAGTTCCAAAAACACTATTTTAGATTTTTTTTGTGGATGCTAGGAGGAGGTGAGATTTTGTAGTCTTCCGGTGGACGTTTTTTGGAATTGAAGTCTTAAAAACATGATTGCAGGATGACTTTCGTAACATTCGATAAAAAAATGCTATTAAAGTAATGAGCAACATTTTTTAAATTGCAGCTCTAAAAATTAAAAATTTTGGCAATCATAGATGACGTGGAAAAGAGGGGAGTTAGGGAACCTCTCCTGAAGAATTTTTGGAATTGAAGTTGTAAAAACACAGTTGTGGATGATTTTTTGTGATGGGGGGGGGGAGATCGAGTGGTCTTCTCTCGGAAATTTTTCAAAATTTCAAATCTTTTAGGGAAAGGGTCAGCCCAGTTGCCTCCTATTGAATCTACCACTCTTTCTGTGGGTAGTTTTATTATAATATAACTAGCTATAGCTAGTTATAATATAACTAGTTATACTATTATAATATAACTAAGCTGCTAATTATAATATAATTAGCTGCATCTGCATGGCACTTTTTAAAACCTGCATACCCCTGCTTCTGCTTGGAGAAAAGCAAGTTGCAAATTTCTCTATTCACATGTGAAAAGCATAGTGTCTCGAAAAGTGGTCTTACCAGGCGCCATAAACAAGTTAGCAAACTGCATTCTAGGTAGTAGTCGGGAAAAACACTTTTGTAGCAGGAGCAAGTATATTTACAATTTACAGACAAAACAAGTTATAAGATGATATGCAGGCTACAAGAGCTCAAGTGAAGGCGGCTACTGTGTTCTGGAATGTCATGTATTATGTCATACCTTCTTATGAAATGAAATAACTGTATATATGAGCCTCTTCTGTTATTAAAGCAGAATAAATTAATCAAACAAATGTTGAAAGTGAAAATCAAAGTGAAAATTTATTTCTCTACCGTACATGGGCACCTATATGCAAAATTGTAAAGGGGGGGGGGGGTTGGGCTCAGATATTTTCCTCATGGAAACCGATTTCAGTACAGATTAGAGTTATTAAATTTTGACGTTTTTAATAACTTATTCATTAATGGCTGGAGAAGAAATGTTCCTACTGTTTTGCAGAGAAAAAAGTATTAAAAGCCAAGAAGTTCGAATTTCTAGGGGGGAAGGGGATTTAGCCCCCCTCCCCCCCCCCATGGGCGCCCGTGCTACCATACAAGTCTTAGTTTTATTTTTCGATTTATCGGTGATTTTGAAATTTGACCTTTATGGAAACTATTATTCATTACATTTAGTCTAGCTAAAGAATTCGACTTCACTCAAACTGTATCTGATATGACTTTCAGCAAATAATATGCAAAAAGAACAATTTTCTCAGTTTTATTATTATTTATAAATCCAGTTAAAAATAGTTCATGAGCAAATTTAAACTGCCTTGGGCAGTAAACAGCAATATCAGCAAATTTTCCCTTTTTTTTTGTTCCCTGTTTTACTTTAGTTTATCATACAAAGTTGCTTATTTGGTTTTTGCAGAAAATAAGACATAGCTATTCTATTTCACTATTGTTAGTATGAAATCCAAAATATGTTTGTTAAATACAGTAAACTCCTGATTATCTGTGAGCGGCTTATCTGCGAAGCAAATTATTCGCGGCCTCTCACACCAAAAAAAATCTCTTTTTTTTCTGCTATGATAAACTGAATGTCTATATTCAGTTTATCATTGCATAAATGCTCGCATTTTAACTTAACAAGTGCAAAATCTATTTTTAGCCATTCCTATTTCTTTTTTCCCCTTCCCTTCCAATGACATCAAACCTTTCAAGATCACCGAAACCTGATTAGTTGAAACCTGATTTTTAGATCTACACTACTCACTGCTTAAGATCTAAACTATTTATTGATTCTTAGATCTGCTCTAGTTAATGCTTTTTAGCTCTAGATTAAGGTGCGTAAACGAGCAACCGGATCAGTCTTGAAAAATACCTCTGTCCTATATATTTTTGGTGTAACCTAGCTTGATCTGTTGCAGTAATCTGCTTGCTCAATTTGCTTGAGTGCGTGTGTAATCCGTTTGCAATAATGAGTGATTCTTTTTGGGCTTTTACATGCATTTATATGTACCCTGTTATTGTTTTAGCTACAGTTAACATGTATGCTAGCGTTATTGATCTTTATAAGCTATAGCATGCACTAGTATTGCTTTTACCTAGTGTGCAGATTATCCGCTGTTAGCCTGTCACTCTATTCCTTGGATATTCAGAAGTCTACGGTGTCTGAAAGAACTCATTTCTGTAGATAATGAACCTCTATCTTTGGTAGAATTGCTCTTTCAATCATTTCACTGTTTTGCCACTGTTTGGGGTCCTGAAAAAGTCTTGTTCTGAACTGCTCAAGCGCTGCAATTGCAACAAATTTTTCTATGCCTTTTCTCCGGTTATCTATATATATTTTTTTTTTAGTTTGAAGTGCTTTCAGTCAATGCCTGTAGTTTCTCAGTGAAATTTTTATGTGAAAACTACTGTAAAAGATTTTCATGACTAGGTAGACGGCGCTAAATAAAAAATGCTGTAGTTAAAATAAACATATATTACGAAATACAATACTTAAAAGATTTCGAACTGCAGATTTAAGTTTGTTATTTATCGGAAATGGGCTTTTTTTTGGGCACAATATGACTAAGAAACAAAACAGTAAAGTGGGTTGTTTCAAAACATTGTTATTCATTATTTAATTTTTTGTACATCCTTTAAAATACTGTAATATAAAACTTGAAAATTGTTTTATTTTATGTAAAAAGTTCTCTCAAAATATTTTGCAGGGCAGTTGGGTGCATTTTTGCTGAATTGTTGCTCAAAAAGCCATTGTTTCCTCATTCAAGTGTAAAAGATCTCTGTGCAGACATAATTAATTTACTTGGATATCCTAATGATTTACGTTTGCCTGTAAGTTTTTATCTTTGTTTCTTGCATTGGGTATATATTTGGTCAGTGGAGGATCGTTAAAGGACACACTTTAGCTAATTTATCAATTCAGTAAAGCGATTTGCTTGAAAATTGAGAGGTGGAATGACGAAATCACAAACAGTTTCATTAGTAAGAGTTTGGGCCTTCAAGATTGTTCAGTAGCCTAATTTCTGCAGAGAGAATTGTGTATTGTTAATTTTGGTAAACAGCAGGTTATCTGGATTACCATAAAAGCAGTTTTTTTTTATGTAACAGGCTCAACTATTAATTTCATATCATTGCTGAGATAGCTTCCCTAAGATACTGTGCACCAGCTGCATGAAGGCTCAGTTTTATAGAGAAACCAAACTTTTGCATTCACTTTTACTATGTATTCAACAATAATTTAGTATCTATTTCTTGTGATGGCTATTATGTACCAACATATAAGCTAGATACTCTATCAACTGTTGTTAGCTATTTCGCATGAGACACAGTTGATTCTCTGTTTAACGACGCTCTAATTAACGACTTTCTGTATTCAAAATCAACTTTCCACGGTCCCAGATGTCCCACTTAAATTTTAGTTGCATTCTACTTAAGCACGATTTCAGTGGCGTAGCTAGACCCGACTTTCGGGGGGGGGGGGGTTACTTCTTATATATATATATATATATATATATATATATATATATATATATATATGTATATATACATATATATATATGTATAATCGCTTGGAATTTTTTCCTTTTCTTCTTCTTTTTTTTTCTTTCTCTTCTCTCTTCTTTTTCTCTTTTTTTTTTGAGACTAACTTTTCGGGGGGGGGGGGTTGTCCCCAAACCCCCCCCCCCCCCTAGCTACGCCCCTGCACGATTTTTTGTAGTTCCTTGAAAGTCGTTAAATAGAAGGCCAACTGTTTACCAGGTGATTTGGTAGACAATGATTTTTGACTGTTTCCAAAGCATATTTCATAAACCCAGAATTTCTATTTGGTTCAAATTTGCTTGACTAAATAATAAGAACAGGCCCATTTCTGAGACAGGTGGGGGGAGATGGATATAGGGCACCACAAAAAACATGTCCCTAAACCTTGTGGGTTCCAGACCTATAAGAACAACTACTGTAATTCAAACGAGAGGTGGCCGAAAAACATGTTCTTCGGTTTGCTTACCTCACTTCCTATTTTTTCTGCTCAGAGTAATTTGAAATTGTATCTTTATTTCAATTTTATTTCAAGGAAGCCAAAATGGATGCCTGAACTGCTGATCAGTACAATACATTAATCATATTTATCTATAAATAAATTTGTTTTCGATCAATATGCTTTGTATTGTATACTAATCTATATATATGAAAATGAACCTGTGTTTATTTGTTCCTTATACAAATTCATAGCTTACGTCAGATGTTTGGCAAATTGGCACAGATTGGCACATTTGATGCTCAGAAATTCACATTGTAGAGGGTTCTCCTAATAGAAATTTAGTTTATGTTGTATCTTTTCCAAATTTAACTCAGAGGTCATGGATGCTCAGGAATTCATGACGGAGGGGGGGGGGGGGTCTTGCCCCCTCAGGGGATTTGCATGAAAATCTGTGAAACAGAACCCCCATTAATAACAATGAATAAAATTTGGAGTTCTAAAAAATCCAAAGAGGATCTAAATTTTGAGTCATAAAGTTACTTTTTTCTACTTGTTGATGGGAAATTTTACGCTATCTTCCACCTACTCCTATCCTGATTGTTGAATATGCGTCAATTGACACAACTTTTATTTTCGAGATAGACCGTGCAACACCAACGCAGCTAGTGAGAAAATTTTTTAAAATATTGTGAAGCGAAAGTGGATGCTAAAAGATAGCTGCACATTTACAGCAAAGTTCTAATATTATGTATAAAAAGTGGCATCAATGAAACATAAAAAGGAGCTGTAAATAATATTTTTTCAACAAATAGGCAATTGTTCGCAATTTTAAGCATTTAAAATTTTTTTTTAAATGAAGATATATTTTTTGGGGAAAAATTTAACTTTTTTGTTCAAAAAGTTTCAGGTTTCATATGTTTCAGCTTTTGGAATTTCAAAAAATGGGTCTCATATTGTGTGACAAAAATTTGTGGTGCCATGGCGCGATCTGGTTAGGGAGCTTGTAATAAATGTGGGATCCTTGCCGAAAAACAGTATGCAAAACCATTGAATCACACACAATGCAAATGATGAATTGATATTAAATCAAAATGTACAAAAACCAAAAGCAATACAAGTCTGAGTTCTTCTTAACCCCAAAAATTACATGTTTGAAATCAGTTGTATAAGTTAGCGATGCACAATAACGTCTTCATCTCTTGCTCATAACACTGAATAGTAGATCCTGCCATGGGAAGGTCAAGGGTGTCTCGAAATTTTTCATTTTTAGTATATTGTATTATTGTCATCTATTGTACTTCTGCTTTAATGTACAAGTTTGCTTATTTGGTTTCTGCTGAAAACAAAGCACGAAAAAAAAGCTTAAGTTCCAGCATTTCCATACTGTTAGCATGGAATCCAAAATGTGTTTCTTCAAATATCTCACAGCCTTTTTCTGCAGATACTGTACTTTATCTTCCCATGGCAGAGATGTTCATTGTATGTTAAAATAAAAAGTTACATCTTGAAATACTGCACAATCAGCAAGAAGTAGTAAAATTTCATCATAAAGTAATTGCAACAATGATATTAATTATTGTGACTGGCATATATTTTATATAGTTTATACAAAGATAGACATTTTCAAAGGAATTATATAACTTGGGAAGGTATTTGTTTTCTTTTTTTTATGCAGTTGAATTTGTGAATTTAAAAAGAAAAAAATATAGTTTGAAACTTTTTTAGTTGTTTGATTGATTGATTTTCATTTTCTTCCTTGCACCAGGGCTTTTCTGAATTACTTCAACGAAATAATACTCAAGTCGTAGACTACCGTAGGTGAGTAATTTCATTTGATTGTTTATTTTTAATTGCTTGAAATCAAATTTGTTTAACTCCACTGTGGTGTTTCTGGAAATAAGAGAGCAGACTTTGTTGATAAGAAAAGGGCTTTTATCCTACAAACATAAAAAGGCTGTCCCTTTTAACAATGCAAAATAATTCACAAAAGACCTGATTTAATACCCTGTATAACCATACCCAAATGGCCTATAATCCAGTCATAATCTACACAAACAGGATTAAAATCTCAAAGTACAATGTAGGTCTGATTTTTCAATAATGAAATCATAAAAAATCAAGTTGGTGCATTCCCAGAAATTTTAATTTATGCTACTTTATAAGCATACCTTAATTCATTTTTAGTCCTTATATCTGGAAATGTAAGTTAAACAATGTGAGAAAGTTCTTCACTGAAGATCTGCGATGCGACTCTAATTTTGCAGAATGGTATGCTTCCAATATTTTCATTAATTCTTTTTTATTAAGTGAAAACATTGTAACAAAAACTCCTAGAGAAAAAAAAGCTTGGTTTTGATGATTTAAAAAATATTTTATTGGGAATACCCTGATGAGTCTCCTGACTTGCTCCAAATGTTCATGCTTTAGAATTTTGTACTTTTCTAGCCACTCAGAAGAGTGTTAAGGTCTAATGCAATGCTCCATTTCCCTCCAAATAAAAATAATCGTTATGTAACTCAAAAAGTGAGAAACAATATTGATGGGCACCATTCCCTAAAAGTGGAACCTGATGGGGAAAAATTGTGTTCATATTTAGATTCAAGGAGTCATTTACATATGACTTAACAAGAATTTTGTCAGAAGCATTTTGATGATATTTTTTTGCTGCGCAGTGATCACTGATCAGTACAAAAATATCCAAATGCAGTAACTAATGTGAAAAACATTTTCAACCTAAATATATTGTCTAATTTGGGGCGGAGAAAGTATTTTCTTCTTCTTTTTTATCTAGGGATTTATTTGTTTTTGCAGAGTTTGTGTTTTATAATCAGGACCAAATTTAAGGGGTGGGTTTTTAGGGCTCAAACACCTTCCAAAAATTTTCAATACTATTCCTAAAATTAAATGAATGCATTATTAACGTTTTAATGCACAAAAATTGCAAATTACTGCAGACACATGTGATTTCATTTATTGGACAATATGCATTGTTTATTGAATTTCTTGGGAATTTATTATTTAACAGTTTTTTCCTGATGGAGTTATGTAATAAATTTCAGCTCTAGAGGTCATTTTGTCTTGTTTGTTTTGTTAATTTCCATTTTGTTCAATTTATACCGTCTTTTGTTCCACGGGGTTGCTTTTCTCAGATGACTTTTCATCCAAAAGCACACAATTCTTTGTGTTGAAAAAGGGGTTTCTTGTAACCCCCAAAATTCGTGTCTGCAGCAACTTGCCATTTTTATGCATTAAAACATTGGTAATTCATTCATTTAATTTTCAAGCACAACAGTATTTATTGGTTATTCCTAAAATAGCTTTTTATAATCCTTTTTTTTTTTGCTACCAAATTGTTTGTATTTATTTATTTTTTTCAGCTTCATTTGAAAAGATGATATTACTTTTGAAGAATTGTACAAATTCAATGCTTTATGTGCAGTATTTATTTCTATAGCAGTTATTGCAAGCATCATTTCTTCATTTTCAAAAACACCCAGAGTTTTACTTTAGATTTTAAAAACATTAAAATTCTTTAAATTTAAAAATGCCTAGCTGTATATTTAACATATTTTTTAAGTGTAAAAAAATATGAATTTCAGATGTATTACTTCAAATGCAAGGAGGACAATCAAGAATATATTCTTTTGAATTATTAAAAAAAACATCAAATATTTAACAGGGGTGAAGTAAAATAGAGTACACCTCAGATTTTCCTCCTTCATTTAATAGATACATCTTTTTTTTTTTTTTTTTTGCTTATATTAATGTCTGTTAAGTCCCCTTCCCCCTTCATAACAAAAATGAATAGATGAGTGAAATCAAATGTTATTGATCATACAGATATCTGGAGAAATATGTTTGGTAAATACCTCTTCGAAACAAAAAACTAGTTACGGCCGTGTTTATAATATACTTAAAATTTTGTAAGAAAAGGTTTGTTTGACTTTAGTGTCCTAAACTGCTCTTTTTTTCCTAGAGGTACAAAATTGCAGAAGAGATTCATTGAACAAGGTACTACTTGTACGCATTTACTTGCTGCTCTCCTTGTTTATAACCCACGTGTTAGGTAACTATTTTTATATTTCTTGTGTGTCTATTTTATAGTAATTAGCTAGTGGCACCATAAATTCATTTATCAAGTATTTAAATCAATTAAAATATTGTATATACTCACGTACAAGTCGAGACATTTAGTGCAAAGAAAATGATGTTAAAAGTTGGGTGGTCAACTTACATGTGGGACCGGTTTTCCAATAATTTTCTCTGTACAATTCTTGGAAAAAAACTTAAAAACATGAACATTTTCCCGGTTTTTGAGCAACCCTTTTTAACAAATGCTAAAGAAGTAAATACTCCTGCAATCTGATGTATTTTTTAAAAACCCAAATACGAAATGAAAATTAAATAATTACAGTAAAAAACCAACTAATCCAAAAATGTAGGTTCTGCCAAATTCGTGAATTTCCCTGGCAGTTGGCCTTGTGGAAACTGCGTTCATTAACAAAATAAACATAACAAAGAAATTTATTGACCATAGTTGAAATAAATGCAAGAATTAACAAAAATTGTAATAGCTAAAACAAACCCTTTACAAAAATCGTGATTGTAGAGATGAATCCTATTTGCAGAAAAGTATAAAGATTGCGAACTGTGATCGTAAGCATGTTCATTACATTTCATTATTTCTTCTTTTTAAAAGTTTATTTTCAAAAAATGTGGCTAAAACTTCCCGATTTTTTCCGTAAAGTAAGGCTGGACCAGTGGCGTACCTATGGGTTCCAGCGCCCCTGGCGAACTTAAGGAACTACGCCCCTCCCCTCCAAGGTAGCCTCAATGGTAAGTCACCTGAGGTCATTGTGATATCCCCCCCCCCCATTTTTCGGGGCAGAGTGAGTTTGACTAATTAATTCCTACAAATTTAGAGACACAATTGCAACTTTAATGCTCTTATTTTCAATGATGCCCAATGTTCTTTCACTGTAGATGTTATGTAAATGTGTGCATGATCAAATTGTATTAATTGTTAAAAATGGGATTTTATTTGAAAAATTGAGAATTTTCTTCTTCCCAAAAATTTTAATTATCCCTAAATTAAACCACCATTCAATACTAATTTAATTAAACCACCATTTCATATAAATTCAATAAAACCAATAATATTTATAATTCGTTTATGCATATAAATAATGTACGTTTTCGAACCAAATGAGAATGAATATTTTCCAGCTGCATTTATATAGCAATGTTTTTATCATAATTATTTTCAAGCAGCTTTAACTTTAAATAGAATTTGTTTCAAAACATAATTTACACATTGACTAAATGAAAGAAAAAAAACTTAAAAAAAAAAAAAAATCAAATTATTTAAGAATTCTATTATAATTAGGAAAGCAAAGTACAAAAAGCATTGTGAATCTGAAATTGGCTTATAACACACAACCATTCCCATTCAAGCAAAATTCAAGTATTTACTATACATTCGCCAGATAAGGAATCCCAATACTTTGTTCAAATAAGGCTTTTTATGCTCTTATGAGAATATATACTTGTCGTAAAAAAAACTAAGAATGACAATATGTGTCAACATTTCTACCCCCCCCCCCCTCCCCAAAAAAAGGATTCATCCAGTATAGAATGCCCTACACCACCGCTCCCTGGCAAACAAATTGTGTATAGAAGTCTTTAGCTAACTCAGTGAATCAGAATAAAATTTAACGCGACGGATAAAATCCCCCTCCCCTCCAATGAAATTTAACGCGACGGATAACCCCCCCCCCCTCCGTTTTTTTTTAAGAATTAAGGATTGTTTGATTTTTCCCTGTAGCTCTTTTTCTTGCAAGCTTTGTTTTTAAAGATTTTTTTTTTTTTTTTTTTGCTTATATGATCAATTAAAGAAAAAAATTCAATCAGTCGAAATGCCGCCCCTCTGGCTGCTGTACCCCTGGCAAGAGCCACTCCTGCCAATGTGTAGGCCCGCCACTGGGCTCGACTCATACTAGGGTTTTCAGTTCCCCCCCCCCCCCCGATTCTCTCCCTAAAAGTAGAGGAATCGACTTATACGAGAGTATATACGGTAAGAGTATTAATAACTATTGTATTTGAACTTGTTTTTATATTTCAATACAGTGTTAAATAATAGTAATTTCTTCATATTACTTTAGTCTATAATTTAATAATTAAAAATGGTCTGATTTTTAAATTTTTATATCTAAAGCTTCATAGCAACTTAATGCAAATAGTAATTTGATATATTATTCACTTGAGGGGAAACTGTTGGAAAAAGTTACCGCATTACCCCGCATTAGCTGACATGCCCCATAAGTGGGGGGTCATCAGATTTTCAATAACACTTACCTGGTTCTTTCTGGCATGCCAGAAAAATCGAGTTTTCGAAAAAAAATTAGTACTATAAAAGATATACGTTCAAGCTTAAAAAATAATACAAGGTCTATACATATCTTATTATTATTAATAAATAATTTAATTTTGTAAAAATGTTGACCAACAATGTCATTTGTTATTTTAGCAAGAAAAATATTATTCAATAATAAATAATTTCATAAAAAAAAAATTCTAACTAAGCAAACATTTAAGTAGTAAATTACCGCCCCTAAGTCAGTGTTAAAGAATTTACCATAGCTATTCAAAAATAAAAATTAAACTTACTTCTCTAAAAGGAACCAAAAACAATTTATTTAAAAAATTAGGAACGAATAAGAGTAGCAATGTTTTGCTTTCTGATTGGAACTGAACGAGAAAATTTACTTTAGTTTTGTTGTAAAATAAACCTCAAATTATCCGGCATGCCGTAAAATTCTAATTTTCCCGGCATACTAGCAAACCTCGCTTTTTCCCAGCATGCCAGTTAATGCAGGGTAATACGGTATATTAAAACCTGAGTGGATTAATTGCTTTTTAAAAGTTTTTATTTATACAAATGCCAGACTCTTAACACTTTAGTCATTTGGCCTTTGGGATTCCCAATACCTCTGGACAGTACAATTAAAATTCTTAATTGCAGAGCATGTGACAACGGCCAACTCTCCCAATTCATTCAAGAGACTCCCAAAGTTTGATACCTCTTTCAAAATTCCCTAATAAAGTAAATATTTACCAAATTTTCAGAAAAAAACAATAAAGTTGAAATTTTCTAAAAACAGGATTTTTCAGTGATTAGAATTTCGGAAAAAAATCCCTACTGTTAAACTCTCGCAATAGCAAAAGCAAAACCCTTTCGTACCTGAGTATAAAAAAGTCATTTTTGATAAAAAAAAAAAGTCATTTTTGATACATGTTTAGTCCACCCACAAATGATATGGAATATCCAATGCAGGGCCCAATGCAGGCTGATTTTGCTACCGTTTTTCGGTACCTTCACAAAAATCCTGTTTTGAAATCGTTACTTTCACAAAAATCAAGTAATAAAATCAGTAGCTTCACAAAAACATCGATAATTTCACAAAAATTCGCATTTTAAAATATAAAATTTGTTTCTCTGTTTAAAACAAAATATACTCATAAAATAAAATTATAAGCAGGTTTATATGAACAATCGCTTAAATAGAAACCTTTTGTAGTATTTTAACTAATTTTTAGCTGTTTCTCACCAAAGTGTATTTATGCAATATTATCGCAATCTCTAAACATCTGTTTTGAGGAACTGTTTTTCTCATAATTTCCTATATTGTACACAGTACATAGACCATTAAGCTGAAATTACGATTGTATTTTTGTACTTCTTAGGTTTTTAGCCCCCCCCCCCCAAAAAAAAAAACCTGCTAAATATATTACTAGATGACATTTACACTTTTCGAACTAAAATTTCACTTGTTCCACTACTTCTTTTACAAAAATTAGGATGCGTCTAAAATTTCACAAAAACAATGCTGATAAAAAAAATCTTTCACAAAAATAAAATGATGCAATACTTTCACAAAAATAGGTATCGAGAAAAAAATCCTGGATTGGCCCCTGCAATGAAAATGATCCAATGAAAATGAGTCTATCTGCTTGAGGGGAAAAAGTAATTAATTTGATACACATGTTCCGCTCATTTGAATGTGACTCTGCTTAATTTGGAAGCTAACATCTGCAAAAGGTTACATCCCGGAAAAGTAATGAATGTGCCCATTTCAGCCTGTAAACCAGCTGTTTGCCTTTCCATCTAATCAGTGGTCAGACTGTATTTCATTTTGCATTTCAAAAAAAAAAAAATATGGTAAAGGGTTCTTGATTTTCTCTGGACCTGCTGCGCGTGGACACATTTGCTGCTGTGCAGATGCATTTGCTGCAAATATGTACTTCGCTCAACATTTTTAAATTAATATCGATATTAAACAATGGTTATCTTGAAAATTTGTAGATAAATTAATGAAATTAATCTCTTGCTTTCATGGATACATTATTGAAAGCAAAATAAGCATTGCATTACTAAAAACTTTATGTACCCACTGTAAATTGTTTTAAATACTTGCAGATTTGAGTTATGTAGGCAGATACTTTATATTCTTTTCTTACTATGCTGCACAGAATGTTTGTTATCACTACTTAGAGGAAGTAAACTTATGCTTCTTTTTATTTATATTTTTTTTAACCTAATGACTAATGAACACAAGTTCTCGTAGGGTAAAACATGCAAACCCGTCACAAAATTCGTAAATTTTCACAAAACCAATACTTTCTTCTATATATTTGATATAGAAGAAAGTAAAAGTGTAAAAATTCACTAGGACTTTGCTTTGGCTACAATTTGGGAATATTTTCCCACTAAAGTGGTAGTTATTTTTTATCCAAGAAGTAACCTGTATTTAAAGATTGTTTTCAGTTATTGCTCAACAGAATATACCAGAAATAAATGAATAAATAAATATATTTATAAAATAAATGAATTATTACAATTTTCAAATTAAAGTGCTTTCTTTTATTATTGATATTTTAAATTTTAGATGTACCGCAGAAGAATGTTTAGCGCATCAATATTTCAGAGAAGAACCTACAGGTAAGTACTTTCATTGTATCCATCCATGCAATTTCAAAACTAATATTTCTGTAATTTCTTGCAGATTATAAGAAAATATGTTTTAGTTAGATCAGAGGTCTAAAATCCTCCGAAGGAGCAATACAACCGATAATTATCCAACAGAAACAGATGTTAATTTAAAATACAGTGAAGCACCATTTATATGTTTCTCTTTTATAAGTTTTTTATCAATTATATGTTTTTTAAATTGGTCCCTGCAGAGTCCAATACATATTTAACCTAAATCTATTATGTGTTTTTTCATTTGTAGTTTTTTCATAGAGTCCCTTCAAAAACATATAAACGGTGCTTCACTGTATGTTAGTTTTAAAATTGAGATAAGGTCAGTTGGGGTAAGTGTGGTCGTGGGGCAAGTGCGGCTTAGGTTAATAATCAGAAACCGGGAATATCTGCAAGGCTGCTGTCATCTGGGTAGCTTGGTAACCGTTATTACTTTGCACTGCATGCGTTAGATCGCGCTACTTGAATGGTAACTCTACTCCTTCCCTGGTTTCCTAACTTTTCTCATTCCCACTACAGTGCCATGTTGTTATGGTTCGAGAAATCATCGTTTTTTCTGTTGTTGTTCTCACTTTTTCGTGCTTCCAAAACGTAAGTACAACTATTTCATGTCTGCTTTTCGTATTTTTGAAGCTGAGATTTATTATTTTTTGCATTCAAATCAATTAATTTTAGGGCTGCACTTGCCCCAAAAATTATACGAATGGGAAAGTGCAGCCCGAAAAAAAGGGGCAAGTGCAGCCTCGCATTTTTTGGGGCTGCACTTTCCTATTAATCTGGCAATGTTATTTTATGACAGATATAATTTGTTCGCAACGATTTAATGAAGCAATGTAATTCATTTGTAATTCTTCCGAAATTACGAGGAGGAAGAAAGTGACGATAATGAAAATATGAGTTTAAGGGAAGATTTACATGATGAAATGACAATCGAAGAAATGATTGCCACAGAGCAAAAACAGCAAGAAGATATCATTCAGTGGGGAAGGCATCCAACGGAGAGAAAGGTAGGCGACTGGGTTCTTGTGAGATTTTCTACAAAAAAGATGACTAAACATTTTGTAGGACAAATTACTAATATAAATGATGATAATTTCCCTGAAATTAAATTTTTAAAGTTAAAAGCGGCTGGTAATTATAGCACTGTGTTTAGTTATCCTTCAAGAGACGCCGTTAGCGAGATCCAAAACGACGACATTGCATCAATCCTTCCAAATCCCTCTTCAGATCGTAGAGGAAATTTGATATTCCAAGTACCGTTTTCAGAATATAATATCAATTAAATTGTTAATTACTATACTTATTTATTGTTAATTACTATACTAAGTGTACTTATACAAGAAAATATGTTCAAGTTTGCCAAAGACATGTTACCTTTTGTCAGTTGTATAGTTACCTTTTGTATTATTAAGTTAATATTTTATAAGTTCGTTGATATTCAAGTTTTAAAGATTATTCCTTGGTATGCAAGTTTTTTTTTGTTTTTTTTTAAGCTTATTAGCATAATAAAAGTGATCTTTCATGTTCCTTATTTAATTTAAAATAAAAACTTCATAATTTTGCTTAATAATCCATTGTTTCTTGAACGTTCTTCATTTTACATTGACAGGTTTCGTTAGGAAAAATGTAATAACTTCCCAATGAATAGGTGAAAATTAAAATAAAAAAATCGTTTTTAATCAGGAAAAAATACTCTATCGATTGCACTTGCCCCTTATTTTCTCAAACGGTTTAAAAAAAAATTCAGATAGGTGATGCTCTTGCCCCACTTTTTATTGAGAAAGTGCGGCCCTAGAGCACAATAGTTTAAAATGTTTTTTTCAACGTTTTTACCTGCAATGATTTTAACAGGCTCATGTCTCGGGAAACACACTAAAACAGGAAACATATGAAATAAAAATTAAAAAATTTGTATCAAGTCTTGTAATGTCTAGGCCTTAATAAAGTCGAACTGTATAATTTAAGGGCTGCACTTCCCCCAACTCACCTTACTTATTTATTTATTTATTGAGAGAAATGTGTTACATTTCAAAATAGTAAATAGCTTTTGGGGTTGGAATTAAATAATGACATTACTAGACAAGAGACTTTGGCACTGCCAAAAAGTACTGTACACAAAAATTAACTTGGAAAATTTTAAAATGTAATGACTCAGCAGAAGTTCCCATTTCTAAAAATGACTCTCTTAGAAAAGTAATGTCTGAAGTAGAGAAGTTATTTCAATAAATTTTCTGCTTATCATTTAAATAACTGCTTATTACAAGTTAATCAAAAACCTTTTTTTAGTCCCAGTAATCCTTTATTATATCGCACTTTTTGGGGGACAAAGGAAAAACGAGATATACCCGAGGTCCTTAGAAATAGTCATCCATCCAACATACAAGTAAATTAATGTTTGTTCTTTTTGATATGATTTTCAAATGATTTTGATGTAGTTCACAAATATACTAAATTTAAACAAGACTAACATTAAAGTAAATTTCCGCATCAGAAAGGTACAAACATCAAATGACGAATGGAGATGATATTTCTTAGCTACCACTAGACAAGAGTGAGCATTAAAATACCCTCTTATTCCCAATATAATTGACTTTCTAATCCTTTAAATTTGCCGTAGAAAGGATGTGAGAAATAAAAGCAATCAGATTGTTTCCTGAAAACTCTTTCACCCATCCAGGTCATTTTTCCTTTCTTTGATGCAAATCCAGATTTGTGCAATCAAGCATGAATCTTTTCTGTACAAAAAGCCAGCCAGAGAAGGGCATATGTTTTCTTCTACCGTATTTTCCTGCTCATTATCCGCAGGTTCTAAAATTGGCTTGAAGAAAAAAATGCTTCGCAGATAATGCAATGTAAAAAAATAAAGATTGAATTTAACATACCATTTGAGCAACTAAACTAAAAACGTGAAAAGGTAATTACTTTAAAGGCATAATCAAAATTAATCTGAAATATAATGATTTTTTTTGAAATCTTGATTACAGTACGCTAATTACTTCAAAAACAAAGAGTCAAAACAATGGAGCAAACGGTCTAATCTTGTGCAAATGGCTTCCTATTTCACTGTATTCTTGGTTATTTCACATGGCCTGAATCGCATAAGAGGAACATTCAAGCAACGTAAAATAACCAACATGCAGGCAGGCAGCGAGAAACTAGTATGTTGTGGCCATCATGAAACTTTCTTCTATATTTTTCTTTTTTTTTTCTGAACCCTCCCCATGCTTGACAATATGCAATATTCCCAACAAAAACAAAATTACACATGCAAAAACTAGACGACCATCCCAATGTCTGAATTATTGCAAAAGCAAAGCAAAGAGCGAAAATTGAAAGTTATTTTAAAAGCCTTGCTTGAATTAATTATAAATATTTTATTTGTTAACAAACATAAGATGGCAACAGTTAAAAATTTTAAATCATTGAGATAATATTTCCGATCATTTCCATACAATTAAAATCACGAGAAATACGCAGACGACAATCTATTACGATTTATCTTTCTTATTGTTGCATTAATAAAGCTATTTTTATTTAAAAAAAAAAAAAAATCAACACCTCTTGGAGTGATTGGCGTCAAAATTGAAGCAAAGCCTGTTTACATATGGATTAACATATATTCCAAATTTCAACCAGAACGTAGTATTACTTCTTGAGATAGGGCGCTCACAATGAAAAAAAAGAACGGGCGATTGCGCTACCCCCTTTTTAGCTGTTGACACCAAAATAAAATCAGCTCTTATACCCACTAAGGGCTACTTGCCGATAAATTTTTGTTTGATTCCGTTCATTATTTCTTGAGATACAGCAGTCACAATTGGCGACAAAAAACATTCTATATCTCAACCCCCGTTTGAGTTATTGACACCAAAATTCGATCAGCACCTGTTCCTGTTGATGGCAACATATGGACCAAATTTTATTTGATTCCGCCTGTTACTTCCTGAGGAATAGCAAGCACGCGTAACTCAAAAAACGTCCCATTGCTCCACCCCCCCTGGAGGAATTCGCGCCAAAAACCAATGAGCGCAAGTTCACATAGGGGCACATATGTGTACCAAATTTTGTTCGATTTCATGCGGTAGTTTTTGCTGTAGAGCGGCCACAAAAAACTGGTCACACACAGACGTGACACACACACATACACACAGACAGACAGACATTTTCCAAAAATAGTCGAAATGGACTCGGCACACCTCAAAACGTTCGAATCCGTCGAAATTCGAAAATTTGCACAAATCCAATACTTTCTTCTATATATTAGATATAGAAGAAAGTAAAAACATGCAAGCTTTGTAAAATAAGCAACATGCACCTGATAAATTTTGCCTTTTTTAACAGATAATCCGCAGATTATACGAAGGAAAATACAGTACTTGGGATAATATGACATCTGCCTGCTGTCTCTCACTCATTGTAATGACAGTATCAATACAAAAGAAAATGTGAAGTAGTTTACAAACTATCTTAAACTGAAATAGTCTGTGCGGATGTACAGGAATTGTCGCTGCTTCTCCAGCGAATTCAAAAAAATAGAAGCATTTTCCTTCTGTTTATTGGTGAAATAAAGAAGACAGAGACTTTTTTCGAATGCAATACCAATATTTTTTCATAAATGGTTTTAAACTTAAAGCAAGGATTTTTTTTTTCTCTTCTGACTTAGTATTTCAAGAGACAAAAGAAAAGAGCGTTATATCCAAATGAGCAATATAACGAGGAGTTACTGTATTTAAATAACTTAAATGTTAAGTTCTGCCGAATATCGTGTTTTATTATTATTATTATTATTGGTACAACTGTTAAACCAACCATTGTTGTTATATTTCAGCTGGCTCCAATGAAAATGTGGCCCATCTTCTTAAAGCTGTGCAGGAGATGACACTGCAAATAAAGTGATGTTTTATGTAACAGAAAACTTTTTATATCAAACCCATTAAATTTCAACCCTAAATACATATGCAGGTAATGGCATACACAGATAATGAAGTAACCTTCCACTTTCATAATATACTTCCTTTATTATCAGTGCAAATTATACTGTTTTTTTAAAATGTTTTTCAATGCTGTGATATTCATCTTTTCTTATTGTATCACTTTCCTTGTGCGTATTTGTATGTAACAGTAGAGTTTCGCCTATGTGATATTATGTGATATTCACTGCTTGCAAAGACAGTGGATAAGCTAAAATCTGCTAATATTTAGTTAGAGACGGTCGATTAATTGTCAAACTACTTAACTTTTTGCACAGTTGGGATTTAATAATCATATTTTAAACAAGATGGGGCCAAAAAAAAAAACTGAAATCTTTTGATAATTTAAAGAAGTTTTGATTGTAGCTGCAGTTTTTGTTGCCAATGGATGTTTTATAGTTAACCCTTTACCAGTGCAGCCTGACCCCTATTTACATGTAAATTGCCTGCATTGGGTTTAGCAAATGCAGGCAATGGGTTAAATGAGACTTAACTGAATTCATGTGTTCAGCATTTATTAAATGTTTTTACATCTGTAAGAAAATTACTGATATGTGTTTACAGAAAAACTTTTTTGTGTGCAATTATTTTATACCAGATTTACTGTACCATTTGTGCATTGAAGTATATAAAGTTTCATATACTTATTACAAATGTTTTTTTTTTCTTCTTAACTTAAGTATATTAGATAGTGAAAATAAAATCAAAAATGTTAAAAAGCGATAAATGAACGCTGGGCTTTCCTATTTTAATGAGTAAAATAGGAAAGCCCAGTGTGGAAAATAAGTATTTCATTTTAAGAAGCAATACTGCTCTTCAAATTCTGATATTGAGGAGCAGTTCTGTAAAACTGAGGAGCAGTTTTACCACATTTTCATTACATTTAACAAACAAATTTGTAACATTTAATGTATGCATTTAAAAAGTTTTGAATAATAATTTCAATTACAAACTTTTATCAATTATCTTTTACAAAATAGAAGAACTGGTGCAAATGGGTTGTTCTACAAATTCAAAAATATTAAGGGTGTGAAAATTCCAAAAAATTAAAATTTTTACCATTAAGAAAAATAAACCATGTGCACCCTGGTCATCTAAAATCATTAAGGACACTGCATCAACATCTAGTTTTGAGTAGTTAGTTAAGAGGTGCGGAGATATTTAATTTCAAAGTCTGTTGAATTTTTGGAAAAATGAGTACTCCCCCCCCCCTTTTTTTTTTTTTTTTGTCCTGGTCTTTGTGAAAGGTATCCACATCACTTTTCGTTTTAGCTTGAACTCTGGATCAACATTCATGAACTTTGAAATTAAAATCTCTGCGCCTATAGCAGCCACAGTAAAAATATCTTTTCAAAGATAATTTTATGCTCTATACGTTAATAATTAGGTTTACCTGCAATATAAATAGTTTTTGCAATATGACTCGAAAACTGAAAAAAAAAACGCACCCAGAATCCTAGATGGTGGAGCAAGTTCCACCTACGTCTGGCTATATTCTGACAAACAACACTGCAAAAACACATTCATCTTATCATAATAATGTGTAAAAACTGTGTTTTGTTCAAAAATCAGAGTAAAATTTGCAGAGGAATTTTGTCTTTTAGGGCTGTGAGACGCTTACTAGTCCTTTTTTTCACAATCACTGATTTTCATTTTTCTAACAAAAGCCTTAATTTCTGTTGAACTTGAACCCCAGTATGATTCACTGTGTTATCATTTAAAAGCTAGCGAGGTGGATTAGTTTTTGGTAGATTTATCTGATTGTAGATCAAACAATTATTTTTGAAAATGGCATTTACGGATTTTGGCAGAGTTTTTTTAAGCTTATTTTCTTTCTATTTAACGTAACTAGGTTACGGTTATGAATTGGACAGGATAATGGGTGGTTCTATGCTCTACTTGGTCTCTTCTTTCACCCCCTTTCATTTGGCAGATTTTGTGAAATTCACAGAGTCAAAAATCTGCACAACTTGGGAGAAGTGGTTGTTTTTGTTTGGATTTTGCGCATTTAAGGCCTTAAAGAAACTAAATGTAAGCTGTATCTTAAAATTGAAAAAAATAAAACAACAATAAAATCTTCAAAATATTCATAAATTAATTCATAAGATAATTGAATATTTTTAAAAAACTAATTCTTTCAGCTGTTATTTAAAAAACCTTTAAATCCAAAAGAAATATTTGTCCTTGAAGTAACCATGAGGAAACAGAAACCAATAGACGGTGCCATTTTGAAAAAAAAAAATATTATTTATTTTCTGTAGTTAAGGCATTTGTTTTCCATTTAAGTCATTCACATTTGACTTTTATATGCCAAATTATTTGTATATTTGGCTCATTTTTGTTTTTCTTTGATGTCACATGTCACACTAGCGTTTTACTGTAACTCTGCAGCAATCGTTTAGCACCTGGGCCATTTCACAGTATTTTATCCAAATGGTAGAGTCCGCAACATGACAGTTTGTTTAGCCATAACTATTTAATTTACTGTTTGATCAGGACAAAATTTTATTCTGAGTTAATCGTACCAACACAAACTCATAATAAAACAAGGTGCTAATTAAACAGCAAATGAAATTGTCATGGCAAAATATGTGTCATGTTGCTCTCTACATTTGGACAAAATACTGTGAAATGACCCGTCTGATTTCAGTTTGCAATATTTCTCATTATTTCTTCAATAGCAGACAATATATTGCATGTTGAGCAAAAATACAGACGTATTTTTAAGAATTAAAGTTTTTTTGTTTGATGGCATACGTATATGCATAACATTGAGGCAGGGGTGGCATTTCAGCATTTCGTTTGGGGGGGCGAGTTTCTTTAACATGAATTTCTTCAGTACGATATAAATTAAATATTGGTTAACAGGTAGGAATAATAAAATAGCTTTAATGTTAAGAATAATTAGGTTTGTTAAGAACTATTAAATTTTTGCAACCAAAGCTTTAAATTTTTTTTGTAACAAGTTCTCAAAAAATATCTTGGTACAAGTTTTTATTTTTTAGTAAAGTTTTAGTCTGCTATTCTTGGAGTCAGGAAGAAAAAAAAATTTGTAACTATATTTAATCAATATTCAGTGTTTTGCTTTATTTCCAGTATAGCTAAAGATGAAGGTCTCGCTTGCCACATTGCGCTTCGAAAGTATTTCTCTAACCTCCTGAGACACAAAGGTCATTTTTAAAATGACTGATCAGATTGAAACAGACAAAAAACCAATGGAAGCAAGAAAGTTATGTTAAAAGACACACTTCCTTCAGATTTCTGTCTTTAAAATAATCAAGAAACCTTTTTAAATTGGGCTAGTATTTATTTTGCGTCATGAAAAAGTACAGTCGAAATTCGCAAAACAATTGCTGTTCCCTCATGCTATAAATTTTTCTTATAAGTGCAGTGGCGCAGCCAGGAGGGGTGGAAACACCCCCTTGAGCCATTGGTTTTAACATAAGCACAAATTCTAATGCAGTAATTTATGCATATGAAGGGGCTGTTTTGATCAAAAGATCCCTTCCAGAAGGGATTTTTGATCAAAGAACCACTCCAGAAGGTATTTTTGATCAGAAAACTCCCTTCATAAGGAATTTCTGGCTGCGCTAGTGTATAAGTGTAATATTTTCTTTTTCGGTTTCTATTACCAACAAACCAACCTACATAATTGAACTTAAGACCGAGAAGAAATGTATCTCATCAAATCCTGCCTCAATTTCTTGAGAAACTGAGTTGATTTTTTTATTCAAAATATTAATTCAATATTTTGACTACAACTTCATATGGGTTTTATCACCTCTTCTACATTGGCATACAGTAAAAACTGTTATAGAAAGTTCTGTCACGAAGTTCCACACTTGGTTCAAGTATGCCTTAGTGCGAAAATTACTAAGAGTTTCAATTGTTAATCCAATTGAGATTGAAGTTTTTATGATTCAGTGTAGCATTGTTCAGAAAACGCTCCGCAGGAAATAAAGTAAACAAAAATTCAAACAAAGTCATACATATTAAAATAACATTAGATTTTCTATCATTGAGAAGGTCGCTTTCCAGTAATTCTTCCACGGAGTTTTTATAGGTTTAACTCTTGAATACCATTTGTGTCACTCAGAGATTGTCAAGTAAAGAGCCTCAAGATATATTTGTTGATATGAAAGTAACTTTTGATGTGGGAAGTTTTTCAAAAATAGCATATCTTTACAAAAAATTTCTATGAAAGCATATAATACCTATATCGAGTTGCTAAAATGTGTTTCCAGTACAGGGAATCAATGAACACTTACTAGCTAAATATTAAGTTATAATGTGAGCATTAAATTTATGTAAAATGACATGGAGTTGAAGTGTAAAAATTGCGCAGTCTCAACACTGTAGGGACATCTCATACAAGATGCACCATCAAAACATAGATTACACAATTTTGAAATATTTAATCCATGTGAAGTAATTACTCCTTTAGTTAAGGCAAACCATTATTCTCCATCAGTTTTTCCTGTTCTGAAAATGCAGGCAAATGATTTTCTATATTTAAATTGAATTTATCCATTTTTTATTTTTCTCAGTGAAAAATTTGGGGGTGCAACCGCCCCCTCTTGACCCCCCTATTTGCCGCCCCTGCATTGAGGCTAAATGTATTATCTGCGAATTATGTATATTAAAAATAATTGGCAAATGGTCACAAATAAAATAATTTGGATAAAAGACCAAAAGAAATATGTCTAGAAAGTAAATTCGTAGTGCAAATTTTAAAAAGTTTAAAAAAAAGGGGGGGGGATCAATGCAGATTTTAGGTCGGTACATTAGTGGCACTCCACGGTATATTCTGGATCATTGCCAAAGCAACATCGAAGTTCAATGAAAGCCTGTTACAACGAACTTTCAAGGGATTTTAAATGTTGTGCTCTGTTATGGAATTTAAGCAGTGTGGATAAATATGAACATGGGGTAATTCCGAATAAACACCATTAGCGCTTCTATGAGCAGTGTAGGAACCAAAAAGTATTAAAACAGTGATGGTTCATCACTCGATCAAAAACTAACAGCTATTTCCGCCAGTTTGACAACACTAATTACGCCATTCCAGTTGTTATAAGAGATCATTTTGTTCTGTTTTCAATTTTGTGACTACTTCATCACAGGAAATTCAGGTAAGATGTTGTTCTCAAACATTTCACAATTAGTAATAAATGCCCCATCAGGATTTCGATTAATTTTTGCTGGATCTCGTTCTCACTGATTCACAGAAGAGTTCTTATTTCCCATATTTTATAATGTTCCCATATTTTTTTTCTTTTGATACGAGGTAATTATGAACATTTGTTTCAGAGCATTTTCTGAGGCACTTATTATGGTCAAAATTGTAATTATTATTTTAATCATGAAAATGAGCCAACAAACATTACCTTTATTGGTTTACATTTACCTTTATTGGTTCAAATGACAAAATGCCTCGCACCCATGTCAAAAAAAAAAAAGCCAGCCCTGAGTTACTCTAGAGAAGACTTAATGAACGCAGTGCAGGAATTTTGAATGGCCACAAAACCTATAGAGATGCAGTGGCTACCTTATGGAGGGGGGAGGGGTATTGTACAACAGAGTCACAGACAAATCTGAGGTTGATAAAATTGGAGCAATTCGCTCAACAAACATTCTTATTGATATGAAGCAAACTCTGGTGAAATGCCTAATTGCCAGGACTCAAATGAGGTTTCCCTGTGACAAAGAAGAAACGAAAACAATCGTCCAACAGTATGTTGTAGCTAATGGATTGCACGACCCTTTCAAAGATGGTAAGTCAGGAGAGAAAAGGAATATTGGCTTTATGAAGCGACACTCCAGCATTTCACTGAAAAAACCAGAAGTTCTGCAAAAGGCAAGGAAAAAAGCAAGAGATCCCTTCGTCGTTTAGTATTTTTATGGTACAGTAAAGGAAGTTTAGGATAATCATTCTGTGGATGATTTGAATCAGTGTTCACATTTACCCCATACACACCGGGGTATATATGAACATATAGGGTAATTATGAACAGGGTCACATTTTAAGGTCACTAACTCTGCATTTTAAAAAGAAAAAAAAACCTCACAAAAAGAAGTAGGGCAATGAAACATTCGTTTTTGGTAAGATTCCAGAATTTCTGCATGTATGAAACACTTCTGGTAGCTGTTTAATTTGAAACTTAGAAAATTTGTTCATAATTACCCCAACTGCCCTAATGGAAATTAATTTTGCTGTAGGGGGAGTCTAGGACTGTTCGTTCATTTTTCTACTTTTTATTTTTATCTTGTAAAAATAATTAAATGAACAGTTTCATTTTCTACCCTGAGTTTCATTTAATATTTCCATTATCCAGACTTTATTTTAATCACTTTATTCCCTACATTAATTTTTTGACAACTTTGTGAAGTGGACCCATGTGCCCGTGCTATGTTGGTCCGCATTAAAAAAGTTTCTGTTAAAATTTTAACAATAAATATAACCTAATTATAGCAACTAACTAATGTTGTTTTGTGTTTAGAATTAAGAAACTAAGTTTAAAGACCAATATAACGTATTGAATTAAACAAAATCTTATATTGGCCAACTTCTACTTTTGTTCTTTTTATGTCAAAATCATCTATAATCCCTCAAGAATCAGCACAACCTGAGTCTTCATCAACTTCGCTGTCACAATTACTAGAAAATTACTTTTCTAATTCTTTGAAAGTTTTCAGTTTTATGGGTTTTCTAAAAGTGGACCAACATACCTGGGGTTCTTGGTCTGAGAAATGCTGTCATATTATTTTTTCTTTACCACAAAGGATAAAGATAATATGAATAATTATGAACTAAAAAAACTTACTTTAGGAGAGGAGCTCAATTCATTGCTCCATTCTTCATGAAAACCATTTAAAAAGTTGCAGACTTATGAAAGGTTCTTAGCAGTGCCAAAGCAAACATAAAACAGATTTCTGAAATGAAATTTCTTTTATATAACTTGTTCCATGTGATTTAATTATAGTATTTGTAGGACAGCTATAAGTGCTATTTGCTAGTTATTATGTGAATTAAAATATTAATAGTAGTTTATCAAGACAGTACAACTTGCCCTGTGGTCCAATGAGATCCCCCCGCCCCATTTGTATTTGTTGTCAAAAGAGTTCATTGTACAATATAAAATCTTCAAATACTAAAAAAAAAGAAACCTATTAAAATCATCAAGTAAGAAATATTATGCTCAACAAAAGAGATGGAGAACCGAGTTCTGAAACTGAGAAAAACTCAAAGGAAATATGTCTAGAAACCCAGAAAAACTTTTATTCAAAATGCCAAAACTGTTAAAGAAAGACAGGTTAAAGAAATGAGGAATCTGTTCGTAAACACATAATTCTCAATTTGTTGTAATGAAATTTTAATTTGATCGAATGATAAAATATCAGCCTGCAAATTTTATCGGGCAGGAAATGTTCTTGATCTGGGTGTCTTAATAAATCAGAATGTCCAGTTTAATCAACATTGCAAGTAACAAATCCCACAAAATAGTTTGATTTATCCACAGATCTATTTCAAATAAATCTAAGAAGGTTCTTCTGCCTTTATATAGGATTTTGGTAAGAACTTATTTGGAGTATGCTGTTCAGTTTTGGCCACCATAACTCAGGAAAGAAATTTCTTTATTGGAAAGAGTTCAAAGAAGGATAACTAGATTAGTAAGGGGAACTTTAAAATTCAATCATGATACCAGACATAAAATGCTTAAAATGTTTTGCTTGGAGCAAAGGAGGGTCAGAGGAAACATTATTCAGTTGTTTAAATTTTATTACAATGAAGTATGGTGGAGGGATTAGTGGGTTAAATTTTTGCGCGGACAACAGGACGGGGCGTCATTGTTTTAAGCTATTCAAATCTCAAGCTAACTTGGAAATTGGGAGAAAAAAAATCGTACTTTAGTAGGGTCCTGTGTACTTGGAACAGCTTAACAGAAGAGGTGGTAATGAGAAAGGGGGTGGATAGCTTTAAGAGAGCAATTGACCTTCATTGGGGACTAATAAACTGACTAGACCAGCCTAGTTGAACCCAGAGCCTGTTCCTGGTTGTCACATTTATATTTGTTGGATTTATATAAATATTCTTATGATGAAAAGAACCGTTAGACACCATTGAGAAACATTTTTTAAGATTTTTATAAAGGAAAAGAACCTCAAGCAAGATTAAGTGAATAAAGAGGGTGAATATTAAGTGAATAAGGTCATAGTGACCTTCCATCTGGGAACCTCAGAGACACTCTGAGTTGACTGATTAAGTATGTTTATAGTCATATAAATCTAGGTGATTCTTAAGAATTATGGTTAAGTTGTGGGATAAAATAAATACAAATGTGATGACCAGCAACAGGCTCTAGGCCCAGCTAGGCTGGTCGTAGTCAATTTATTAGTTCCCAATGTAGATCAATGGGCCTCTTAAAGCTATCCACCCCCTTGCTCATTACCACCTCTTCCGGTAAGCTGTTCCAAGTGTCCACAAACCTACTAAAGTAGTAGTTTTTCCTTATTTCCAGGTTAGCCTAAGATTTGAATAGCTTAAAACAATGACCCCTTGTCCTGCTTTCGGTGCAAAAATTTAATCCATTAACATCATTCATTTTGATAAATTTAAATAACTGAATCATGTCCCCTCTAATCCTTTGCTTCAGGCTATACTTATTAAGTCTGGTATCATAATCTAAATCTGAAAGTCCCCTTACTAGTCTAGTTACCCTTCTTTGAACCCTTTCCAATACACAAATATCGTTCCTCAGGTATGGCGACCAAAACTGCACAGCATACTCCAAATGAGGTCTTACTAAACTCCTAAGAACATTGAAAGAAAATATTTATGAGGTAAAAAAACACAAAAGGCTGAAATTTGTTGCATAGAAAACAACCTTTATTCCCTTTCAAATCCCATGAGGATCTCCTCAGTACAAAATATTGAGAGGATCTTCTTCAGTACACAATGTTGAAATTGCGCTGCTCTGACTAACACAGAGGAAGGTTTTAGCCCCCCTTCCTGGTATTAGCTAATCCAATTTGTATGCATAATTATGAAAACTTTTCAACAGAAGCCATTTAATGAATAACAGGGCTGCCACTGGCGACTAATACAGCAAATATTGCTACTATTTTGAAGCAAAAGTGGTTCTTTTAGCCAAATTGACTATTTTGCAATGAATTGTAAAAATGTTTTAGGAAAACGGACTAAAATACATGAAAACTCTTTTTTTTTCAAGGATGAAAAATTATTTAAAAAAAAACTCACTCAAGAGTTTACATCTTACTTTCTGGGGGAAAAAAAGTAGAAATATAAAATGTACTAAACATATTCATGATTCAGATCTTGTAAAGGGTTAGTTTTTGCAATCACAATTTTAGCAAAAATTTAGTTTACACTACTATTATTTTTATTCACTGTTTGTATTCTGAATGACTCAATAAAATTTCCAAAAATGAATGTAATAAAGCTGCAAATTTTTTAAAATTTTTTGCAGCTTTATTACATTCATTTTTGGAAAACCAGCGCTAATTTTCACGCGATTGAAAATATCCTGAATGCAGTGTTTCTATTCCTTTTTACCCAGTTAGTCTTTAATTTTGTTTTAATTTGCAATCAGACAATGAAAAATTATACAAGAAGGTGCCGGTATTAACTTCTTTAGGGTTCCTTTCAAAACGTTGTACTGAAGTCTGAAAATGTTCATTTAACTTTCTTTTTGTCAAGGGTTGCTTAGCGAAAAATTTTCCCCAGCTGTGAGTAGACCCGGCTTAGATACCAAGCAACCCAAATATGTCTATTTATTGAAGTATCGTTGCATTGATAGAATGGTGAATGAATCTACGGACCATGCATTGTATTATTTTGTTCAGTATTACCAATTGAAAACCCAAGAGTAAAACTACATGCAAAACACTACACAGTCTGATCCAGAGACCACAGTTTTGTTCTTATTAGAACTCTTCAGTCTGGAATAGTGAATGTAGATGTCGAGCTGAAGGTAGATGTCGTTTCATTGAAGCTGAGAGCGGCAACAAACTGGTAGATAAAAAAATTTCAACTCAACTTCAATGTGATGGCTTCTGCCTCCAACTCAGTTATTCACTATTTCAAGCTGAAGAAATCTAATGAGAACAAAACTGCAGTTTCTGAATGTGATACTCAGGCTGTCTGGTCATTTGCATGTAGTTCTGCTTTAGGGGCTTTAACATATTGTTGATTACCCAAGAGTCTATGTTTAAAATCGAAAGCCACCAATGTCACAAATTTGTAGTCGAATATTTAGAAATTGGTTTCTGGAAATTAAATGCAATTATAAATAAGCATCAATTGAGGGCCTGGATGCAAGAACCAGGTAAGTCTAGACTCTCACATTTTCAGTAAGACCAAAAAATAACATCAAAGCCAATAGAAACTGTATTATCTTTTCCACATTATTTACTACAAAGCAGAAGTCCGATCTTATATTTGTGCCTTGTTGTTGCACCAATTGGAATATCTATATTGTCCACACGCAAAAATGAATTAAAATGAGAAAATGGGGCTTACTTGGTTCTTGCATCGAGGCCCTCAATTTTTGGTTGGTAATTTTCTTTCCTTTCCTGTGTTATTATGAAATTTTATGTGATCTGGTCCGTGAGAATCACTTTAAGACTGTGGCCCTCGGGTAAAAAGAAGTTGAGCACCATTCCATTAATATGACTTAAATGCATCTTTTATGTTTGAATTATAGAAGGGGTCATTTTGACTATTAAGCAAACATTTTTGGGTAATTGCTCCACCTTATTTGCATAAAAAGCTTTATATTTCCTTGACTTCTTCTAAATCATTCTGCTGTATAACAAAATAAGGTTTTCAAAAAAAAAAAAAAAAAAGAAAATGTAGAGTTTTAAAACCCAAACTAAAGGAACATACCTAAAAGTGTTGGCAGGTGATATTTTGACTCCTTTGATTAAAAAAAAAAAAAAAAAAAAATACAATGACATTGACTGATGCGAAAACAAGGCAAAAATTCAAAAAATGTTTCTTGGCTCATATATTATTGCAACAACTTAAAGCATTTATAATGTTTTTGTTCATAAAAGGGAGAATCAGCTGATTTCTGAAATGAAACTGAAATGACGCTGGTTATTTTAAGGGTATTTAAAATTTAAAAAAATATACTTCATTATATATCTTTAAAATTTTTGCATCCTTTAAATAAACTTTATTTAGTGTAGATATAGTTGATTTTAAAGTAATTTTCACAAATACATAACATTATGTAGAGAAGTATGCGGATTACTTCTTAGAGGGTCAAAATGACCTGCGCAGTAATTCTAGTTATAAGAAGACCTCCATAATTATAGTGTTAAAAAAATGGGAGACTATTTTATAAACTATTTTCTACATCTGGCAACTGTTTTGAGACTACTTTATTTCAGAACACTAAAGCAACTATTTTTACTAGCAGAACTCAGTGCCAGTCCTGGAATAACAATTATTAAAAATTCCTTAAATTGAAAATTTTAACAATTTTCTCTTGCTACAATGGAAGAAAATTCAGAATTGTGACCAGAATTCCGCTTTCAGAATTGTGACAACATATTTTCGACGACAGATTTATCTTTTAATGAAAATCTGACTCCGCTTTACATTGGGTATTAAAAGCATAATGCTCTTGGACGGAGGTGGATATAGACTACCATTTTAGGTGGGGTCATATTAGACTCCCACTACGAACAAACCTAGTTTTTTTGGAGGTTTGAAACATTTCTGAAACTGTTTGAGTGAAAAAAGCATCAAATCTACCAAAAATAATGCACCTGACATTTTATTGTCAAATTATTTTCATAAGCATTGAAAAGAAGTATTTCAAATATTTACTTTATAAAGCTAATTAATGAATTATAAATAGCACTGCAATCGTTTACATTTTATTCATAGTCATAGGGGACGTCATGACTTCTTCACCTGTTTCTGCCCTTAGGCGCCACTAATAATCCTAAAACATGTTTAATATAATGATCCTCATTAAAATAAGAGGACAACATTTCCTGAAAATACCTATTATTATAAGGACAACAGCTCAAAAAAGTTTTTATCGGAATCAGGTGGGAAAGTTAGTAAGAAATAGTTGAAAAAAAAAACTTGAGAACGGAAACTACCCACAAAGGGATCAAGTAGAACTTTCCAAGAGGTAAAACAAGTACCAGGATTAAATCATTGTTCGGTAACAAAAAGAAATAAAAAACCATGAAATTCAAAGGCGTTATCGATAATTGTTAGTAGGATTATAAACTTGGAGCTCGACTTAAAATATGCACTGGCTGTTACAACAACTAATAAACAAATTGTTATTACTCAACAATATCAGCCATCTCATTGCTGACTACTACTTGGTTTTAGAACAAATTGCAAAGAAACGGATGTTTCTTCACTGGATGATCAAAATTCATGCTAAAAAATTATTCATTTTTGTAATTAAAAAAAAAAATCCATAAAAAGGTTGGGACCCACTCCCTTAGCCCCATCTTTAAAACTACACATAGAGCATCTATGCTGATGAAGTACAACAAAATAGTTTTAAAGAAAATTAATTTCAGTGTTTACACCTTGATTTAAATTATATTTTTCACAATCACGGATTGTGATAGGACCCCACTCACAGACAGACTAGGTCCCCCAAGAGGGTGCCAACCTTGACTAACTCAGGTTTGGAAGCATAGAAGAAACTAGTATGTTGTGGCCATCACGAAACTTTCTTCTATATTTTTCCTTTTTCTGATCCCTCCCCATACTTGACGAGGAAGCAATATTCCTAACAAAAACAAAATTACACATGCAAAAACTTGACGACCATCCCAATGTCTGAATTATTGCAAAAGCAAAGCAAAGAGCGAAAATTGAAAGTTATTTTAAAAGCCTTGCTTGAATTAATTACACATATTTTATTTGTTAACAAACATAAGATGGCAACAGTTAAAAATTTTAAATCATTGAGATAATATTTCCTATCATTTCCATACAATTAAAATCACGAGAAATATGCAGACGACAATCTATTACGATTTATCTTTCTCATTGTTGCATTAATAAAGCTATTTTTATTCACTAAAAAAATAATGATAATAAAAATAAATCAGCACCTCTTGGCGCGATTGGCGCCAAAATTGAACTAAAGCCTGTTTACATATGGATTCACATATATTCCAAATTTCAACCAGAACGTAGCATTACTTCTTGAGATAGGGCACTCACAATGGAAAAAAAGAACGGGTGATTGCGCTACCCCCCCTTTTTAGCTGTTGACACCAAAATAAAATCAGCTTTTATACCCACTAAGGGCTACTTGCCGATAAATATTTCTTTCATTCCGTTCATTATTTCTTGAGATACAGCAGTCACAATTGACGACAAAAAAGGTTCTATAGCTCAACCCCCGTTTGAGTTATTGACACCAAAATTGAATCAGTTCCTGTTACTGGCAACATATGGACCAAATTTTGTTTGATTCCGTCAGTTACTTCATGAGGAATAGCAATCACGCGTAACTCAAAAAACGTCCCATTGCGCCACCCCCCTTGGATGAATTCGCGCCAAAAACCAATGGCACAAGTTCACATAGGGGCACATATGTGTACCAAATTTCGTTCGATTTCATGCGGTAGTTTTTGCTGTAGAGCGGCCACAAAAAACTGGTCACACACAGACGTGACATACACACAGACAGACAGACATTTTCCAAAAATAGTCGAAATGGACTCAGCACACCTCAAAACGTTCGAATCCGTCAAAATTCGAAAATTTGCACGAATCCAATACTTTTTTCTATATATTAGATATAGAAGAAAGTAAAAAATGAGAGTGAATAGGTTCAAGGTAGCAAAAAAAAAGAAAAAAAAAACTTGAAAGGGCACAGGTTGAGAGCAAAAAAAGAAAGTTTGAAGGTGCACCAGTTCAAGGAAACAAATAAAAATAACAGGTTGGAGGGCATCAAAAAACTGAAGGCAAACTTATTCGAGGGCGCAGAAAAAACTCGAAGGCACACAGGTTGGAGTGCGAAAAAAAAAAGTGCAAGGGCGCCCGGAAGGGAGGGTGCACTGACCGATGGTCAGTCTGCCCCTGGCCCTACTTGTTGGGCTTATTGTTTCTAAAAACTGCTTCTGAGCTTCGAAGCTGACT